>NW_026263903.1:15529-17082 GCF_000817695.3 Arachis duranensis
TAGAAGTCGGGAGTAGGTGCTGTAAAGTCACCCAGCACCTTCCTTGCATTGTTGGCATTGTTGTTGTTTTCGGCTGCCATGGGTTCTTCTTCTTTGAAGACTTCTGTTAGGTCCTCTACAGAGAGTTGTGCCTTGGCTTCTCTTAGCTTTCTCTTCAAGGTCCTTTCAGGTTCAGGATCAGCCTCAACAAGAATGTTTTTGTCCTTGCTCCTGCTCATAAGAAAGAGGAGAGAACAAGAAAATATGGAATCCTCTATGTCACAGTATAGAGATTCCTTGAGGTGTCAGAGGAAAAGAAATATAGAAGGCAGAAGTAGAAAATTCGAACTTATCAAAGAAGATGGAGTTCGAATTTTGCATTAAGGAATAGTGTTAGTCCATAAATAGAAGGATGTGAGAAGAAGGGAAGGATTTTCGAAAATAAATTAAAAAGATTTTAAAAACATTTTGAAAAATACTAATTGATTTTAAAAACATTTTGAAAAACACTAATTAATTTTCGAAAACCAAGAGTGGGAAAGAAATCAAGTGATTTTTGAGAAAGAATTTGAAATTAGAAATAAAAAAGATTTGATTGAAAGCTATTTTGAAAAAGATGTGGTTAAGAAGATATGATTAGTTTTAAAAAGATATGATTGAGAAGATATGATTTGAAAAACATTTAAAAAAAAAGATTTGATTTTAAAAATTAAAAACTTGGCTAACAAGAAAAGATATGATTCAAACATTAAACCTTTCTCAACAGAAAAGGCAACATACTTGAAATGTTGAATCAAATCATTAATTGATAGCAAGTATTTTTGAAAATGGAAAGAAATTGATTTTGAAAAAGATTTGATTGAAAGATTGATTTGAAAAAGATTTGATTTTGAAAAATTTTGAGAACTTGAAAAAAAAATTGATTTGAAAACAACATCTTCCCTCTTGTGCCATCCTGGCGTTAAACGCCCAGAATGGTGCACATTCTGGCGTTTAACGCCCAAAATGCTACCCTTTTAGGCGTTAAACGCCCAACCAGGTACCCTGGCTGGCGTTTAAACGCCAGTTTGCCTTCCTTACTGGGCGTTTTGAACGCCCAACTTTTTCTGTGCAATTCCTCTGCTGTATGTTCTGAATCTTCAATTCTCTGTATTAATGACTTGAAAAGACACAAATTAAAAATATTTTTGGATTTTTAATAATGAGGAATAATCAAAATGCAACTAAATAACAATGCATGCAAGACACCAAACTTAGCAATTTGTATACTACTGACACTAATGAGAATGCATATGAGACACATAAACACTCAAGTCACAAGGAATTAAAGATCAGAGTAATGAAATCATCAAGAACATCTTGAAGATCACTAAGACACATGAATGAATGCAAGAAAAACAGAAACATGCAATTGACACCAAACTTAAAATGAGAATAGAGTCTCAACAGGAAAAATATTTTTGGTTTTTATGATTTTGTAAATTTTTTTGTGCTTTTTCAAAAATTAAGTGGAAAAAGAAAATAAAGATATCAAAATTCTTAATGAGAGTTCCAGGAATCATGCAATGTTTAGT
>NW_026263904.1:0-268 GCF_000817695.3 Arachis duranensis
GATTGTGACCCAGCTTTGCTAGAGTCCCCAATTAGAGGTGTCCAGGGTTCTTAAGCACACTCTTGTTACCTTGGATCACAAATTTATTTCTTTCTTTTTCTTTTTCTTTTCTCTCTTTTTTTTTTCGAAATTTTTTTTTGTATCCACTGCTTTTTCTTGCTTCAAGAATCAATCTAATGATTTTTTTGATCCTCAATAACAGTTCTCTTTTTCCTCATTCTTTCAAGAGCCAACAATTTTAACATTCTCAAAACAACAAATTCAAGAG
>NW_026263904.1:365-989 GCF_000817695.3 Arachis duranensis
CTAATTCAACTAGTTTCAAGGATAAATTTCGAAATCCTGTACTTCTTGTTCTTTTGTGATTAAAGCATTTTTCATTTAAGAGAGGTGATGGATTCATAGGATATTTATAGCTTTAAGGCATAAAATTTCAATTTAATTAATTATGAATTAAGAACAAGACTCAAAGATAGATATAAGATGAGACTAAAAAAAATAAAAATAGAAAACAAAACAAAAGAAAAAAAACGCAAAAAAATAGGCTCCTAATGATAGAGGTTTTCACAGAGTTAGGACTCAACAACCTTGATTTTGAGAAGTGGATGCTCCCTCAACTTGAGAGGAGAGCTTTTGGCGTTTCAACTCTTGGAGTTCACGCCCCTGCTTCTCTTGTTCCTTCAGCAGTTCTGATTCTGCTGTTCTTCCTTTAGTTGCTCCATAGTCTCTTACAACTTGGTGATAAATGCTTCTAGGCTAGTCCAGTAGTCAATTCTTGGGAATTCAGGGAGGAATTCCTGCGCCCTCCTCTTGATAGAGTTGTCTTGCATTTGTCCTTCCATTGACTTTTTGGTGATTGGATGTTCAATGGGTATGAATTCATCTACTCCCATCTTCACCCCAGCCTCTTTACAGAGCAAGGAGATCAAG
>NW_026263904.1:4959-5592 GCF_000817695.3 Arachis duranensis
CTCCCAGAAATGCATATTTTAGGGATGGTGGCAGTGGTTTGAGTTCAGGTTTGGGAGGCTTATCCTCCTCCTGAGGAATTTTCGAAAATTTCTTTGTTTCCTCTGGTTCTTCTTGATCAGGTTGAGCATCTTTGAAGATGTCTTCAAGCTCTGATTCTAGACTTTCAGTCATATTGATCTCTTCTACCAGAGAGTCAATAATGTCAGCGCCCATGCAGTCATTTGGTATGTCTGGATGCTGCATAGCTTTTACAGCATTCAACTTGAACTCATCCTCATTGACTCTCAAGGTTACTTCACCTTTTTGTACATCAATGAGAGTTCGTCCAGTTGCTAGGAAAGGTCTTCCTAGAATGAGAGTTGCACTCTTGTGCTCCTCTATTTCCAGCACCACAAAGTCAGTTGGAAAGGAAAATGGCCCAACCTTGACAATCATGTCCTCAATTATGCCTGATGGGTGTTTAATGGAGCCATCAGCAAGTTGGAGGCATATCCGGGTTGGTTTGACTTCTCCAGTCAACCCAAGCTTTCTGATAGTAGATGTAGGTATTAGATTGATGCTTGCTCCAAGATCACATAGGGCTGTCTTGGTGCAAGCTCCTTCTAATGTGCATGGTATCATAAAGCTTCCTG
>NW_026263904.1:5779-6405 GCF_000817695.3 Arachis duranensis
AAACGGAATCTTTATTTCAAGAGTCCTTAGATAGTCTGCAAAGCGGGCAAATTGCTTATCCTGTTCCGCTTGGCGGTGTTTTTGAGGATAAGGCATCTTGGCTTTATATTCTTCAACCTTAGATGCTGCAGGTTTATTCCTTTCAGAAGTGGTTGAAGAAGCCTTGTTAGAGGGAATACTGTCAGCACTCTCAGGTGTCTAATTCTCCCCAGGCGTCTGAACGCCAGGATTGGGAGGAAATTGGGCGTTTAACGCCAACTTTTCCCCCTTTTCTGGCGTTTGAACGCCAGAACTGGGCAAGGAATGGGCGTTTAACGCCAGCTTTCCTTCCCTTTCCGGCGTTTGAACGCCAATAACATTCCTCTCTGGGCTCTTACTGTCCTCAGAGGGATTTTGCACAGTGGTTTGGTTGTCCTCTGTCAATTGTTCCTTGTTTGGCTTTTTGCTACTTTGAGCAGTGTTATTCAGTGTCTTCCCACTCCTCAGTTGAACTGCTTGACATTCCTCTGTTATCTGTTTAGATATTTGCTGTTTTGCTTGATTCAACTGCAGTTCTATGCTCTTGTTAGCAACATTAGTTTCATAGAGCATCTCTTTAAAGTCTGCTAACTATTCTGTCATCAGGA
>NW_026263904.1:6469-7167 GCF_000817695.3 Arachis duranensis
CTTGAGGACTAGGGTCAGTGACTACTGCCATGACTTCCTCTTTTGGAGAGAACTCATTGCTAGAGTATAGATATTGGTTTCTAGCAACAGTATCTATAAGCTCTTGAGCTTCTTCAATTGTCTTCCTCATGTGTATAGATCCACCAGCTGAGTGGTCTAAAGACATCTGAGCTTTTTCTGTAAGCCCATAGTAGAAGATGTCTAACTGTACCCACTCTGAAAACATTTCAGAGGGACATTTATGACTTGCATCATCTACCTTTCTTTCTTGCATAAAGAGGACCATAAAAGAGCATAAATCTCATTTGATTATTGCAATTCATGCATTATTTGAGGAATATTATGGTACATTGCTTTGAGATGAGTTGTGCTGAATTTCAGGTGAAAAAGACATCAAAAAGGGGAAGAAAACAACAAAAATAAGCTAGGCGTGTGAAACGGGCGTGCCCCTTAGAGCAAGCGCCATAAAAATGAACTAGCGTGCCATGCCAGGAGATGGGCGTGGAATTCCAGTACTAAATTCAAGAGGAGGATTCTCAAGCATTCACATGGGCATGGCTGGTGCGGTATTTTACAACCCACAAACTAACCGACAAGTGCACCGGTCGTACCAAGTAATACCTTACGTGAGTAAGGGTTGATCCCACGAGGATTGATGGATCAAGCAACAATAGCGTTTGATAGGATTAGTTAGGCAA
>NW_026263904.1:9524-9908 GCF_000817695.3 Arachis duranensis
GCCAGAAAATCCACTTCGAGTGCAGGGAGGTCAGAATCCAACAGCATCTGCAGTCCTTTTCAGTCTCTGAATCAGATTTTTGCTCAGGTCCCTCAATTTCAGTCAGAAAATACCTGAAATCACAGAAAAAGACACAAACTCATAGTAAAGTCCAGAAAAGTGAATTTTAACTAAAAACTAATTAAAATATACTAAAAACTGACTAGATCATACTAAAAACATACTAAAAACAATGCCAAAAAGCGTACAAATTATCCGCTCATCACAACACCAAACTTAAATTGTTGCTTGTCCTCAAGCAAATGAAAATCAAATAAGATAAAAAGAAGAGAATATGCAATGAATTCCAGAAACATCTATGAAGATCAGTATTAATTAGATGAG
>NW_026263904.1:10038-10729 GCF_000817695.3 Arachis duranensis
TCCAGATAGTGTTAATGATTCTCCTAGTAAGGTATGATGATTCTTGAACATAGCTACTTATTGAGTCTTGGCTGTGGCCCCAAGCACTCTGTCTTCCAGTATTACCACTGGATACATACATGCCACAGACACATAATTGGGTGAACCTTTTCAGATTGTGACTCAACTTTGCTAGAGTCCCCAACTAGAGGTGTCCAGGGTTCTTAAGCACACTCTTATTGCCTTGGATCACAACTTTATTTCTTTCTTTTCTCTTTTTTTTTCGATTTTTTTTTTTGAATAGTAATGCTTTTTTTTGCTTCAAGAATCACTGTAATGATTTTTCAGATCCTCAGTAACATGTCTTCTTTTTCATCATTCTTTCAAGAGCCAACATTCATGAACCACAAATTCAAGATACATATGCACTGTTTAAGCATACATTCAGAGAACAAAAATATTGCCACCACATCAAAATAATTAAACTGTTATAAAATTCAGAATTCATGCAATTCTTTCTTTTTCAATTTAAGCACGTTTTTATTCAAGAAAGGTGATGGATTCATAGGACATTCATAACTTTAAGGCATAGACACTAAGACACTAATGATCACAAGACACAAACATGGATAAACATAAGCACTAAAATTCGAAAAACAGAAGAATAAAGAACAAGGAAATTAAAGAACGGGTCCACCTTAGTGATGGCGGC
>NW_026263904.1:10908-11046 GCF_000817695.3 Arachis duranensis
TCTTAGTTGTCCCATGTTGGAACTCAATTCTCCTAGGGAGGTGTTTAGCTGCTCCCAATAGTTTTGTGGAGGAAAGTGCGTCCCTTGAGGAATCTCAGGGATCTCATGATGAGTGGGATCTCTTGTGTGCTCCATCCT
>NW_026263904.1:14702-15409 GCF_000817695.3 Arachis duranensis
AAATGTGGAATCCTCTATGTCACAGTATAGAGATTCCTTAAAGTGTTAGAGGAAAAGAAGAGTAGAAGATAGAAGTAGAAAATTCGAACTTTATCAAAGAAGATGTAGTTCGAATTTTGCATTAAGGGATAGTGTTAGTCCATAAATAGAAGGATGTGAGAAGGAGGGAAGTGATTTTCGAAAATTAAGTAAAAAATTTGAAAACATTTTTGAAAAACATTACTTAATTTTCGAAAATGAAAGTGGGAAAGAAATAAAGTGATTTTTGAAAAAGATTTTGAAATTAGAAATCAAGAGAGATTTGATTGAAAAGTATTTTGAAAAAGATGTGGTTAAGAAGATATGATTGGTTTTAAAAGGATGTGATTGAGAAGATATGATTTGAAAAACATTTTAAAAAGATTTGATTTTGAAAGTTAAAAACTTGACTAACAAGAAAAGATATGATTCAAACATTAAACCTTTCTCAACAGAAAAGGCAACACACTTGAAATGTTGAATCAAATCATTAATTGATAGTAAGTATCTTTGAAAAAGGAAGGAAATTGATTTTGAAAATATATGATTGAAAAGATATAATTTGAAAAAGATTTGATTTTGAAAAACTTTGAAAACTTGAAAAAAATTTGATTTGAAAAACAGAATCTTCCCCCTTGTGCCATCCTGGCGTTAAACGCCCAGAATGGTGCACATTCTGGCGTTTAACG
>NW_026263904.1:16715-17068 GCF_000817695.3 Arachis duranensis
CAGTCATTCAATCATTGAATCCTACTCAGAATACCACAGACAAGGTTAGACCTTTCGGATTCTCTTGAATGCCGCCATCAGTTCTGGCCTATACCACGAAGACTCTGATCTCACGGAATGGTTGGCTCGGTTGTCAGGCGATCAACCATGCATCGTGCAATCAGGAATCCAAGAGATATTCACCCAATCGAAGGTAGAACAGAGGTGGTTGTCAGTCACATGTTCATAGGTGAGAATGATGATGAGTGTCACGGATCATCACATTCATCAGGTTGAAGAACAAGTGATATCTTAGAATAAGAACAAGCGGAATTGAATGGAAGAACAATAGTAATTGCATTAATACTCGAGGT
>NW_026263905.1:0-841 GCF_000817695.3 Arachis duranensis
GGTTAATGCTTGCTCCCAGGTCACAAAGTGATTTGTCAACGGCCATGCTCCCAATCGTGCAGGGTATGAGGAAGCTGCCAGAGTCTTTGAGTTTTGGAGGTAGCCCTTTTTGAATGATGGCACTACACTCTTGATTGAGAATCACCGTTTCTTTTTCTTGCCAACTTCTCTTCTTGGTGATCAATTCCTTAAGAAACTTTGCATATAATGGCATTTGTTCTAGAGCCTCTGCCAATGGGATGTTGATTTCAAGTTTCTTGAAGATCTCTAAGAACCTTGGGAATTGTTGGTCTTTTGCTCCTCTGTGTATCCTAGTTGGGTATGGAAGCTTGGGTACATAAGCTTTCACTCCTTCATTTTTGTTTTCTTTTTGTGAATTCATACCCTCCTTGCCATCACGGTTGCCTCCTGGACTTGGTGGATTGCCTTGTGGCTTGACAACCTCCTTGCCTTTGTTAGATGTTGAAGCCTTTTCTTCATCTTGCCTCTCCACTGTGTCTTGCTCTTTGGGTTTTGTTGCTTCTTTATTTGAACTTTCACCAACTACCTTGCCACTCCTTAACTGCAGAGCCTTACATTCTTCTCTTGGGTTGGGTATTGTGTCACTTGGAAGAACATTGGTTGGTCTCTCGGCTTGTTTGGCTAGCTGTCCCACTTGTCTCTCAATGTTCTTCATGATGACCTCATGTTCCTTGTGTCCCTTAGCTAAGGCTTGAGTGGTTTGAGCAAGTGCTTGCAAGGTAGCTTCAAGACTTGCAATTCTAGTCTCATGATGGTCAATTGGGGGTATGATGGGGGGTGATTGTTGTTGGAAGTTGTTGGGTGGATTAGTGTGGTAATT
>NW_026263905.1:3375-3862 GCF_000817695.3 Arachis duranensis
GCTCTCCGGGTATCCTCCCGGAAGTGCTAGAGAGTTCTCAAAATAAAAGTGCTAAGAGTCTAAAATTCTAAGTGTCAAAAATAAATCCTCCCAAAGTACAAACTCAATCTCTATTTATATTAGTCCCAAAACTCTTTCAAGGATCTTTAATTGGGTTAGCAATATGGGCTTCCTCTTTGTTGAATTCTTGGCTCAATTGGAAGAAGTGTTGCTAGACTTGGAAAGGAAGAGTTCATTCATCATGCTTCTGGCCCAATGGCTTGGCATTTTTGCCAATAACGCTAGCCTTAATGCACGTTGGCAACGTGCATCATATTTTCCTGAGAGTGAACTTTCAGACTTGGGCGTTGCTAGCCCAAGTTGTTGCTAACAACTTGCTTTTCTTCTTCTTGACTCTACTTTCATGCTAAATGTAGTCCAGAATTTGAGTGTCAATCCTCTGCTTCAATATGGACTATTATACATCATTGGAAAGCTCTTGATGTCT
>NW_026263905.1:4062-16974 GCF_000817695.3 Arachis duranensis
TAAACATTGCTTCCCACGTTGCCATTGAACACGCCCATAGAAGCTGGCGTTGGCAACGTGCTCGAGCCCTTCCTGGCGTTGTTGCCAAACACGCCAATGCTTTCTTGAGTTGGCAACGTGCTCGATGCTCTTTCCTAGCTCCAAACATTGCTTCCCACGTTGCCATTGAACACGCCCATAGAAGCTGGCATTGGCAACGTGCTCGAGCCTTCTTCAAGGCTCTAAACATTGCTTCCCACGTTGCCATTGAACACGCCCATAGAAGCTGGCGTTGGCAACGTGCTCGAGCCCTTCCTGGCGTTGGCAACCTTTCCTGGCGTTGGCAACTTGGTTGGCAGCCTTGCTTGGCGTTGGCAACGTGGTTGGCAGCCTTGCTTGGCGTTGGCAACGTGGTTGGCAGACTTGCTTGGCGTTGGCAACTTGATTGGCACCAAGACTTGGCGTTGGCAACTTGATTGGCACCAGGACTTGGTGCCTAGCCATTGATTGGCACCAAGACTTGGCGTTGGCAACTTGATTGGCACCAGGACTTGGTGCCTAGCCAAGCAATCATTCCTGGCGTTGCCTTAGAACACGCCCATGGTTCCTAGCTCAACAACGTGCTCGAGCTCCCTTTAGTGCCAAAGTTACTTGCTACGTTGCCAAGGAACACGCCTTCATAACTTGGTGTTGGCAACGTGCATCTCCTTTTCCTGGGCCAAGCCTTGCTAGCCTTGCGTTGCCTTCAACAACGCCTTCCATTCTCCAAGTTGGCAACGCCAACTTTTGCTTCTCCAGGGCTGCCTGGCGTTGCCTTCAACAACGCCCCCTTTCTCCAAGTTGGCAACGCCAACAACTTTTCTTCTTCTTGCCCAGCTTGCATCATTCTTGCTTCCATGCTTTCTTGTTTCATAACCTATCATCAACAAGGGAAATAGCTTCAAATTCTTACCAATTCATGCAATAAATTTCATGAGATTCATTCATACTCATTCATATATGTATTCCTTAAATCATTTGCATGAATTTGGCTAGAATCAACATGGTCCTTGGTATTCTCATGCATGAAGACAAAACTCATAAAAGGACTTGTTTATTTAGAGAAAATGAGTGAAATTAAGCTAAAACCAACTAAACTAACTAGCTAATATAACAAATATGCAATTGCATCACAGCGCTAAATGTTTAAGCGCTATGGCCTTCTATGGCCCTTGCTCCTTTGTTGAACGCCACGCTTTTGTGCCTTGGGTCACACTTTTCAAAGCGTGACTTAAGGTCCAAAGTGTGCTCTAAGATTCCTTTTTTCCTTTTTTTCATCATTTCTTCACCTACAAGTAATCAAAACATCCAATCAAAGCATCATCAAATTCACAAGGTTTATAAATCATTCAAAAACCAACTAATTTTAGCTTAAACCTCATGATTTTGTGTCAAATAAAGGATGGTTGATTGATTTAACATAACCATGCAAATCCACTCCAAATTACTTACTTACAATACACGAAAGTGCATAAAACCTAATGAAACAAGTGAAAAATGCTTGAAAAGCTAGCATAAGATGACTTGTCATCACAACACCAAACTTAAACCTTGCTTATCCCCAGGAAAGCTCTAAACAGAAGAGGAAATGAAATAAAACAGAGAAGCATGCATGTCCTTATTTAGCAGATAATTGAACTTGGTTCATGGGATTTTATGCAGACAAATGTAGCTCATTTATTACTTGCTGACAGATAAAAAATGTTTCCTTAAAGATTCACTAGAGTTGCTGCTATAATGTCTTGTTTTTGCTTGATCCCTTGCTAGCTTTTTCTTTCTTTACTTTGCTTAGGAAGCTTATTTATTAATGAAGGATTTGTGTCAAATGTTGCAGCAGCCCTTTTGGCTCAATTTTGCTCAACATTTCTTCACCACAGACACATGGCTCACAATTTCTTCCTAGAAGCATTGATGCCCAGTATCTCTTTGGATTACTAAATGCTTTGTAGCTAGGTTGCTCTTGATAGTGGACTTTCAGTTGGCAATCCCAGATTAGTTGATATAAGTGGCCAAGTTTCAAAATACTCCTCAGAATCTACTTGTCCAAGCATATCCTAGTACAAAAGCACCACAGGCATATGTCCTAGGGTCCAAGCTATTGGTGTCTAGCCTTATTGTTTGTTTCTTTGCCAATTCTTGGCTTTTCTTTTTCTTTGTCTTTTTGTTTTGCTTTATTCTCAAGAAAATTTCATTAAAATTAGACTTTATAGCAGCAACTTAATTCACACTACAAAGAACACCTTATTTTGCAGCTTTTGTTATTTGAGCTATTCATTAAATCAAACAAACACCACCACTGAATTTCATTCTAATTTCTATAACATTGGACATTTACTTTCTATTTCAAACACTTTTCTTTTATTTATGCAGAAGGGAAACAAAAAAACTTCAAGCTAATGAGTTTTGACAAGCATTATGCAGATCCTAGCATTCTTAGCAGATATCCACTTGCACTTAATTGAACACTTCAGCAAGACATATAGGAATTCTCAAGTTAAAATGATTCAGAGCAACAAGGATTAAGTGTTAATACAACCTGTTGGGACTGTCTCTCATCTTTTCCTCCTTTGGATGATGATGCATATCCCTTTCACAGATTGAATGTTTTCCTGCATAATCCTTAGAAGTTGCTTGTCTCTCAAGCCCTTAGGCAACTGGTTAGTATGCAAAAATTGTTTATGGGCTTTTGAACTTACTTTGGTGTGTAAACACCAAACTTAGTCCCTTGCCAATGTTTCTCATGCATCAACTCAACCATATGTGAAACCCTTTTGTCTTTGCTGAAGGCAATAAAACTAAATACTAGAAAGCAGACAATGGCTAAGTAGTTTCTCTGATTCCTTGGAGCTAGCAATTATTTATGCAGAAGGTGAACATGTGTTTTTAAATGAGATTTTTGGTGGAATACCAAACTTAGCATCCTTCATTCTCCCTTAAATTGTTTTGGTGTGCAACACCAAACTTAGCTCCTTACAATACAGATGAATTTACTTAACCTTTTTATTGAAATAGCTATGAAAAGGGAACTACCTCAGGTTGGGTTGCCTTCCAACAAGCGCTTCTTTATTGTCATTAGCTTGACATCCTTCATTCTTGCTCAGTTCAGGTTCTGAACCTCCTTTTCTTTGTCCCATTGACCTCCCAAGTAAGGCTTTGCCCTGTGACCGTTTGTTGTGAAATGGCTCTTTGTTGCTTCATCTAACAATTCAAGGCTTCCATAAAGGAGAACCTTTGTCACCAAGTAAGGACCGATCCATTTGGATTTGAGCTTGCCAGGAAAAACTTTGAGCATGGAGTTATACAAGAGCACTTGCTGTCCTGGTTTGAACTCCTTCTTTGAGATCTTCTTGTCATGCCGCCTCCTAGTCTTTTCCTTGTATATCTTAGCATTTTCATAAGCTTCTAGCCTAAACTCATTCAACTCATTTAATTGTAATAACCTCTTTTCTCCTGCTGCTTGAGAATCTAGGTTGAGGAGTTTAGTGGCCCAAAAAGCTTTATGCTCAAGCTCTACAGGGAGGTGACAAGATTTGCCATATAATAATTGAAAAGGGGACTTCCCAATAGGAGTTTTGAATGCTGTTCTGTATGCCCAAAGTGCATCTTCTAGTTTTCTGGCCTGATAAACGGATTCTTGCTAGTAAAGAATTTCATAAAATTAATCGTGTTGTAAGTATAGTTTCTAAACCAACAGAGAATCCTTTTGTACAAAAGTTTGGTTATCACAAGTAACAAAACCCAATAAAATTTATAACCGAAGTATTTAAACCTCGGGTCGTCTCTCAAGGAATTGCAGGGAGGTGTATTTATTATTGGTTATGAAAAAAGTATATTTTGGGTTTTTGAAATAAGGAACAAGTAATTTAAATGACGAGAAAAATAAATTAAAAATTAAAAAATCTCTTGGCAAGGTATGAGAACTGGAAATCCCATCCTAGTTATCCTTATCAGGTGTGATGAGAATTGTTTGTTGCTCCCACTTAGTTAACCCTTACTAAATAAAGGAAAGTCAAGTGGGCAAATCAATTTGATTCCTCTCAAGTCCTAGTCAACTCCTATGGAAAGACTAGCTTTAGAGGGATCCAAATTAATCAGCAACCTTCAATTATTAATCAACAACTGAGTTTGACAACTCAAGTGTCACCAATTACTTAACCAAAGCCAAAAGGAAAGAGAATCTGCTTGAATGAAAATAATTTGGATTAATTAGAAGCATCAATAACATAAATTAAAGAAAGCAATCATAAATCTGAAATACCTCAAATTATATTAAATAAAGATATTAATTCTAACATGGGAAAATTCATAAATCAAATTGGGAAAGTAAATAAACTAAGTGATAAAGTAAATAAAAGTAGAAGAGAAAATAAATTAAAGAACAGTGAACATGGAATGAAGAAAAGTAGCCTAATCATAATAGAAATCCTAAATCCTAATCCTAATCCTAAATCCTAAGAGAGAGGAGAGAGCCTCTCTCTCTCTCTAAAAGCTACATCTAAAACCTAAAATTATGAATTATGAATGTTGTCTTCGTATCCTGATGAATGGATCCATTCCCCTACTTTATAGCCTCTAATCTATGTTTTCTGGGCCGAAAACTAGGTCAAAAATAGCCCAAAAATCACCCCCAACAATTTTTGGTTCGTACAGGTCGCTGCAAAGTCACGCGGAAGTGTCGTCCACGCGTTAGCGTGGATTGGGTTTTTGCCAGGTCACACATCTGCGTGATCCATGCGTTTGTGTCACCTGGCTTCGAGAAAGTTATGACAAATTATATATTGTCGATGAATGCATCCCAAATCCTTGATTTTCTATGATTTCTCCACTTTGCATGCTTTTCTCTTCATTCCTTTGATCCATTCCTAGCTTTTTCAACCTGAATTCACTAACAAACACATCAAGACATCTAGTGGAATCAAAGGTGAATTAAAATTAACCAATTAAAGGCCTAAAAAGTATGTTTTCACACTTAAGCACAAATTAGGAGAAAATTATGAAACCATGCTATTTCCTTGAATAAATGTAGGAAAAATGGATAAAATCCACCTAAATTAAAGACAAAATGTACCACAAAATAGTAGTGCATCATGTGCATAGCAGAAGGAGCCACGTAGTTGGAGTTCAGGACTATGATGTACTGCTAGTCCAATGGACCCATCTGTGACATCACATGGGTCTACGGGGTAGTCAGGGTAGAAGGCGATGACCGAGAAGTCCCTAGGATACCGGTAGTGAAAACCCTCCCTCTACCATGACCACGAGATTGACTCGTGACACCTCTGCTACTTGTCGCCATGTCTGCAAAGAGAATACCGATTAATACTAGTCAGCATATATACAAAGAAATTCTTCAACATTATTTTAAAAAAAATTGACATAACCTCCCCTATAATTGGACATATATCCACCTTTACGGTTCCCACAAATGTAACCAACCTCAATCTACAACATCAATCAGAACTCAATTAAAGCACAAAGTAGTCGAAACAAATTCAAATTCAAATTCAAAAAACATAATAACATGTTGAACTAATTTTTATAAATTCTCTATCTGATTCTAAATTATCACCTAATTGAAGCAACAAGAAACTTGGAAAGGAAATTAAAGCACCAAAAAACAATTTCCAAGTTAAAGATTAAGAACAAATTAAATGAACGATAATAAAAAAATATATAATGAAAACTTCACTATGCAACATGAATAATCAACACAAATCAACAATAATAAACACAAATCCTATTTTATAATAAAAAGTAAGTTCAGATCTCAATCCAGTCCATACAAATTTAAAATTAAATTCAAGAAACATAACAGAATATTAAACTAATTTTTATAAATTCTCTAATTGATTCTAAATTATCACCTAATTAAAGCAGCAAAAAACTTAAAAGGGAAATTAAAACACCAAAAAATAATTTTCAACATAAAAATTAAGAACAAATTAAATGAACAATAATAAAAAATATATATAATGAAAACTTTGTTGAGCAACCTGAATAATGAACACAAATCAACAATAATCAAGACAAATCCTATTTTATAATAATAAGTAAGCTCAAACCTTAATCCAATCTAAACAAATTCAAATTCAAATTCAACAAACATAATAGCATGTTAAACTAATTTTTAAAAATTCTATAAATTATCACTAAATTAAAGCAGCAAGCAACTTGAAAAAAAATTAAAGCACCAAAAATAATTTTCAAGTTAAAGATCAATAACAAATTAAATCAACAATAATAAAAAATATATAGTGAAAACTTCACTAAACAACATGAATAATCAACACAAATCAACAATAATAAACACAAATCCTATTTTATAATAAAAAGTAAACTCAGACATTAATCCTATTTTAGAAGTTTAGAAGCATTACCTGAAGGTGCCGTCAAAGGGGGCTGTCGGAGAGGACAGCAGCTGCCAGAGAGGTGTTGACGGAGATGAGATATGAGAGAGTTAGAGAGAGAGTGGGAGGCGAGAGGTTAGAGAGAAAAAGAGAGAGAAATTCGAAATGAAAGGGAAAAGGGTCCGTAGTTCGAATTTACAGCACGATTACCGTCGAATTCATCGGCGGATAAATCTGACTGTAATGCGTTGTAGGTCACCAAAACACATCGTTCCACTAAATGTGTTTACCATCACAACAATACGATGATAAATTCCACGCTACATTTTGCGCCTATTTTTTTCGTTTTTCCTTTAATTATTACCCACGAATTTATCATCATAAACAAAAATTCACCGATAATAATTTGACCTAACAAATTGCACACCTAAACCGTCAATAAATCTACCGATAAAATCGATGCTAATGTGTGACGCTAAATCTAATAGTACTCAGCTTTTTCTTATAGTGTTGGTCAGCAACACGAATAATGATACAGGTGTGGCAAGACTCGCCAGTTGGGCGACGCAGTGTGCGATTACGGAAGGAGGAATAAAAATTTGTGTGGTTATGTTTTTTATTGTGAATAAAAATAAAAAATAAATTAAAATTATGGTGACTCTTTGAATATTAATATAATTTTCTTTTTTCCTAGTTGACTAGAGCTGCAATCCTTATATATATTTTTTCAAATTTTTGGTATAATGAAAATGGTGACTAAAACGCAGAGGATTTTTTATTTAAATAAATATTTTAATTACTAAAATAAATAATTATAAAAATTATTACTGAAATCCATCTCCTAGCCTGAGATAAGCTTGTACGTATCTCGTTTACACTATAAACGCGATACGGTATGTGCACGTGACACGTGTATATATATCTCATTTACACTGTAAACGAGATACATATTAAATTAATGTGTTTGCAGTATAAACGAGATACTATAAGGCAAATTTTCAACTGTTATAAGAGGATGTGCAACCCTTGGCATTCTCCACATACATTTTATTTCTTCTTCTCCTTCAGTTTTCTTACAAAGAGTAGGCAAAAATGTCCAATAATAGTGAATATTTGGTTGTTTGTGTGTACCCCAATTGTCGTATGAGAAACAGCGACAATAGGGTGATATTTGAGTGTGAGAATTCGTTACTATTGCACACTCGATGCATAAGTTTGTTGTCTGAGTTAAAGAGTTTGATATTGACCAACCTTGATGGCATAGGGAGAAGAGAGATCGGAAGGGTGGAGTACAGGTTGCTAGCATCGTTGGGTAGTGGAGTATTCCGATTTCGACTATTTCGGCTCCAGGGTGACGAGCAAGTGCGACTCATGTTTGACATCCATGGGAGAATCATGGCGGAACAAGTGATGGAGCTTTCTGCCGAGGTTGGTGATGTTGGTGGTGGTGGTTTTGTACACTCGACATTTGTGCAGGATTACCCACCTCTTGCACCACCACCGATTCATGTTTCTAGTTCAGTGAAAGACATGGAGGACTGGAGGTGGGGGAGGAAGACTTCGACAAAGAGTACGTTGTGGATAGCACTGATAGTAATTCTTCTAAAGATAATGATGAGGAGGAGTTTGTTCCGGAGACGCCGGTCGAGACAGCTGTGCGCTATGATTTGCCCCCCGCCCCCACCTGATTCCAGTGCTATTAGATGTATAAAGTCACTATCATACATTGGATCTGGATGTAGTGCATGATAAATCTCTGTTTTCCAACACCGGGGAAGAGTATTACAACCTAGATGGTTGGGTAGAGATTCGGGCTGACCACAGATTCAAATGCCGAGATGCAGTAATGCAGGGTGTGAAGAACTATAGTATTCGCAGAAGTGCTGAGTACCGAGTGGTCAAATCAGACCGATTAAAGTACCATGTGTATTGTCGTCAAGCTGCAAATGGATGTCCATGGAGTCTCCATGTTGCGCTCCGACAGAACCTCGAATACTGGTGAGTTCAAGTTTAATTGACGCGTATTTACTCATTTATGATTGCTATATATTGAGTATTTTCCAACCATGGATGTTTTATTTCATTAGGAAGGTCCAAAGGATTGGTGGAGCGCATATTTGTTTAGCACCCAGCATGTCCCAAGACCATCGACAGTTGGACAGCAGCCTCATCTACAAGGTCATCCTGCCGTTGATACAGTCCAACCCGTCCGTCAGCATCTCTGTCATGCAAGGTGCAGTCCGGTAGAGCTATCACTTCAAACCCTTCTACAGAAAGTCCGACAGAGTGGTATGTCCATGCAAGCACCGCCGAGCCCCAAGACAACCCACAACACTGCTGAAAGTGCTGAAGCATTGGTAGCCACCGTAGATGGACCAAGTTGTTCAACTTGTCCATTATCAGGTATCCCCCGATCAGTAACAAGATGTAACACCTCGCATATTATCGGAATGTCTCCGACTCGTTCATCTATGGAATATGGCGGACAAGATCATATAGCCATGTAAGCTTCAGCGAGAATGGCTCCTTCCTCTGAGCGCCCTGCTGTAGAACCATTGGGGGGCCTGGCACCAAGCAGCCGCTCCAGCAACTTCCATGTCTCTGTGCCGTACCACCGGAAGAAGGCATGGAAGCACCCCCAGACTGGCTCCCCATATGTGCGTAGCCCAAGATGGTATGCCATGTTCTGCAGCGTGATAGTTCTCACGGCAGATAAAACTTGTGGGTCTCCAGATACCACCGCTCCACGAAAGCCGTGATAAGGGAGTTGTCGAATACGAAATCATTGAAAGGCACCATGTCGCTGAATCCAACCTTTCTCAGATACGGGACGATGGCGTCGAATGGGGGAAGCGTGTGACTCACTCGCCGGGGCAGGAGTAGGCAAGGCCTTTACCAAAGAAAAATATTTCATAATTATTAAAAATTAAAAATATGTATCGGTCCATCAACATATCAAACTGTCTTGACTATTCTATACATTTTTTAACAGAATTTTACACGTATGTACTAACTGAATTTATGTCGATCCGACATTTTCTGTTAATATGTACTTTCTTAACTAATACACATTTCCTCATTGCGTTACGTGAAATCAAAACATTCAATAAAGTAATTAATTATCTAACTATCAAACCTTGACTTCACTTAAATAATTAATAAACTAAACAAAACATCTTCCCCAGCATTTAAACTCTAAATTAATAATTATGTAGTTAACAATCTTAAGTATCAAAAAATGATAACCACATTCCTAGAATTACTAATTTTTATCAGTAATCAATTCCTAATGATATAAATTGTATTTTAGTTCTTGGCAAGTACTCTAATTATGGCTATACATATATGGGATTGCATAAAACTCAAGATAATAAATCAAACCACAAAGTCGGCTGCCCCCGCATAGTGTCATATCGCGTTTAGCTTGTTGATGTCTCGATTACGTGCATTTGCGCGTGCCATCTTCGTAGAAGAGAGGAGAAAGTGGTCAAAAAGTTCAAACTGGAGCCCAAAACCTCGTTATAAACAACATCTATATATAGGTATCTCCAGCCTTATCTCGTTTACAGTGTATACGAGATAAGTTTGCATGTATCTCGTTTACACTATATACAATTTTATCTCGTTTACACTGTAAACAAAATAAGGTTAAAAAACGACTTTTTATAATAATTTTTATAATTATTTATTTCAATAATTAAAATATTTATTTAATTTATTTAAATAAAAAAAATCCAAAACGCAGATACTGAAAGATTACGCATAAGCCAAATATGCTTATAATTAATATTTCTTCAAAAGGAGAATCATTCTTCTTTTTTTAATGCTTCAACATAAATAAATACCAACCACTATATTGAAGTGTTTTTTTTTTCCTAGTTGTTTATATTATATTCAATACTCTTATTTGCTATGCATGCACATGAATTTCAAATAGTTCGTAAATACTTGATCCGATTAAGCTAATTAAGGTTTGAGCTAGTGTTTCTGCCTATTCTTGATGATGTAAATACATACTTTATGTTTCATTCAACATTATTGTATGTTATCCTTGCAATATTAATATAATCGCAAAACCTTGTTTTCCTTTTCTAGGGTGGTACTTAGCTTGATGATGATGTGTGTACACACACATATCCAGTTATCCTTGCCAATCATGGCAATATATTTTGTTTTCCTTCTCTGATTTTTTTTTCTAAATATATAAATCCACATTTGTCAAAGATGATCTTAATGATATGTATATACTCTATACTCTGTGTATATAGTATAGAATGGAAATCTGAATATAGAAATGGTTGGACAATTTTCTTCTTAAATACCTTCTATTATCTAATATCTATAACCTATACTTTTTTTTTTTTTGCTATTTCAAATACTTGAACCTAAAAGCACTTAATTAAATTATAAATCACTTACTATATTTTATTATTAGTTTTATTTTTAAAATATTTAACAAGTCAAAAGTCAATATAATGACTTTTGTTCCATGGGGTTACCTAAACATGCCATATATTTATCCGTTACAGAATATTGAATGAGTAATTCAAAGTTTACGTTGACTTCTTTGGGAATAATCATCAGGAGAAAAAAAAAATTAGAGGGCAAAAAAGGTTAGAGTTCTATTCCTACCGAGATAGAGGAGGAAAACACAACTAGAGGAGAGAGAAAAAAAATATCATATCTAATTATGTACACATACACGAATATATATTATATTATTTTTTTATCAAACATAAAAAAATTCGAATTTGCGACTTCTTAATAGAGTATGAATAGACTATGTCATGTGAGTTATAACTCATTGACTATATTATATTATTTAAAATATGTCAACCGAATATACAAAATTAATCCACGCATATCTATAGATTCACAATTATGTTATTTTAATAAGGGTACAAGATCTATACAATTACGAAATAACCCACATATTTGTTATGAAATACATAAGAAAATTAAATTAAATTTGCATTTATAATTATATTTAACATAAGGGCGATTCTACAGTACAGATTTATTTATACAAATTTTGTTCAATTTTTTTTTTTGGTGATTAAAGTAAGTGATGCGTGAAATGTTACTCTGTTAATAAAAATTGATCGCTACTACTTAAAAAGAAAAAGGTGTAATCCATGTACGCATAAAAGTTTTGTAGACTCTCTTAAAGCCTTAACATTAGAATTTGGTCAATGATAAGGATTTAAATATGTATGCACTGAATGAAACTTTTAAAAAGATTAAATTTCATAGTTTATATTTGTTTATATATGTTTTAAATTATTTAAAGATTAAAAAATATTTATATTTTTTCCTTATACACTATATAGCATTTTTTAAATACAATATATATAAATTAAATTTAAAAAATAAAATTACTATAATTTATTACAATTTTAATTATATTAATTATATTTTATTTTTTAATCTAATAAAATTTAATTCAAAGAATAAAAATTCGTTATATTAATTGAATTTATTTTTTTTATCCATTCTGATTTTAATAATTGCTATTTGGATTTGATCAATTTATTTTGGTTTGGAAAATTTTGATAATTTAAAAATTTAAAATACAATAATTTTAAAATTTAAAATTTAGATAAGATGTAATTTAAATTGTAAAAATTTTAAAATTTAAAATTTCGGCTCTCTTAGGATTTTCTCATTTGGAATCCTCATTTGGAATTCTGGGGAGATGGGGTGATTCAGGTGAGATTTAATGTAGATCAGAAAAATGATAACAAAAGACTACAAAAAGTACTCCACCACTTGTGCCGGCTCCTGTCAATTTCTCGTCTCACTTGCCGACCTTGACCCTTGTTATTTTGAGGCCATTCGTTTGATGAGAAATAAAAAGGAATATCGAAAATTCGGTCACCCAAGAATATTTAACCTTGCCTAGTTCAGTGATAGAGCAATCGACTGTTAGAACCAACTGAAAAATTGATCATGGCGCTCTTGCGCAGAAGATGAACAGGACCCGATAGAAGTTCTTTTCATCCTTCCCTCACAATAGCCCCATGCTACTCGGATCAGAGCGTAAGCTACTTTTTTGACCGGTTGTGGACGAAAAAAGATTCGAAGAAGACTAAGCCTGATGCAAAAAAATGTGACATGAAACCATAAGTTCCCAAATAGTGGAGGAGCCCAGCTCGGAGCTCTAACGCGTAAAACCTTGCAAGAGCTCTAACGAATGAAAAAATTAATATTAAAAAATTTAAATAGATATAATGAGAAAAATTCAAAGACAAATAAAATATTAAATGTATTAATGTCTAATAAAATAACAATAATTTAAATCAGTTTGTAATAATTCTATTTAAAAAATGTCAATTTTATTTACTTTTTATAAAAATAATATGATAAAAAAATTATATTATCTAAAATTTGAAAATAAAAAAAATTAATTTATCCTCTTATATTATTTAAAATTAATTTATCTAATTTTATAAAATGACAGGAACTATTATGACATGAACTATTATGTTAATATTTATTTTTTAAGTACTAATTTATTTAAAATAAAATTATTAAAAATTAATTTAGA
>NW_026263906.1:0-10709 GCF_000817695.3 Arachis duranensis
CACATATTCATGCATCCGAATTTGAGTACAACTCATATGCATTGCTATCATTTACTTTGGGGCATTTTGTCCCCTTTTTTATTTATTTGCTCTTTTCCTTTTCTTTCTTTTTTTTTCCTTTGTATTTTTTTTCTTTTATTCTCAATGCATATGATGAAGGTATTGAATGCATAAACATGTCCCCAACATTCTTTTTCACATTTTCTCAAGAATGTACAACACCCAATTCTCAAACCAAATGTTTTCAATCCCAATTTCCCCACACTTAATTCGTGAGCACTCTCACTAGTCTAAGCTAACCAAGGATTCAAATTAGGGACATTATTATTTTTTGCTTAGAGTTAGTGATGAGATAAAGTAAAGAACAAATGGGTAATATAGGCTCAACTTTGGTTTGCAAAGGATAATGAAAAGGTTAAGGCCATATGGGTATGTAAGCTCAGTGAAACAAAGGCCTCAATCATATAAATGCATGCATACATCAAACAATGGAAATATAGAATCAAGCAAGACAAAGATCACAATTTTAGAGAGAACAACACACACCAAAATAAAACATTGGTTGATAAAATGCAACCAATTAAGTAGGCTCAAAATCTTACTGGTTTTGTGTTTTCGAGCTCTAAACCATGTTCGAAAATAAAATTTCTTCAAACAAGTTTAACAAAAAATTAATTCAAATTAGTGAAATGCTATAAAAAGTTTCTTGTAAAAGGCTTCATCACTTCAACCAAGTAGTGGTAAAGTATGCACGAAATCTAACAAACATGCAATCAAACATGCAAATGCAACAACTAATTTAACAAAGAAAACTAAACATTGGTGTTAAGACAGGAAAGTAGCTAATCCACGGAGATCGGTATTGACCTCCCCATACTTAAAGATTGCACTGTCCTCGGTGCATGCTGAGACGTGCAAGTGGACAGGGGTTGTGAGATACAACTGCTGCTCTTTCTTTAATGGATTGTGCAGATGAACTTATTGTTTGCCCCATTTAAAAGCTTTTCCTTTTTCTTTCTTGATGGCCATTGATGAGCGGATAATTTATACGCTTTTTGGCATTGTTTTTAGTATATTTTTAGTATGTTTTAGTTAGTTTTTATTATGTTTTTATTAGCTTTTAATTAAAAATCACATTTCTAGACTTTACTATGAGTTTGCGTGTTTTTCTGTGATTTCAGGTATTTTCTGGCTGAAATTGAGGAACCTGAGCAAAAATCTGATTCAGAGGCTAAAAAAAGACTGCAGATGTTGTTGGATTCTGACCTCCCTGCGCTCTCAATTGCGTTGGAAAGTAGACATCCTGGGCTTTCCAGAAATATATAATAGTCCATACTTTTCCCGAGAATTGATGGCCCAAACCGGCGTTTCAAATCAGCTTCAGAATTCCCGGCGTTTAACGCCGAAACTGGCACAAAAATTGGAGTTAAACGCCCAAACTGGCACAAAAGCTGGCGTTTAACTCCAGGAAAGGTGGGTTGATGCCAAATAACGAGGATCTCAACTACATGGTAGCTATAACATGCAAGTGAGAAAACAGTAGAAGCAAATGGCATATGAATAGTGCAAAAATTGCAATAATGGGTGGAGGAGGGGCGAGTGTGGGTAATGAGAGACAATATAAGTGCATATCAATGCAAATGGAATACAAGTATCATAAAAATTAGCATTGACTTATAATTAATAACACCCAACAGTTTAAAACAAGTCACGAAGCACCAAAATAATTCAAGAAAAGATGAAACAGCTGAATAAGAACATTTAACACCAATGGTAAAATAGGAAATTAGAAAAGGAGATAAAAATATGAACAAAATTAAAATGCAATGAAGAAAAGTATGCAAAAACAATATGTAAAAGAGAAGGAAAGAGAATAAGGATGAGAAGGGAGGAGAAGAAAGTGAGAAAGGAAGAAGAAAGAAAGAGAAAGGAGAGAAAAAAGAAGTAAGAAGTGAAAAGCAGGGTGCGACGCGCACGCATGCATCACGCTTACACGTGCAAACGGAATTAGCCATGCGACGCGTAAGCGTCGCCCACGCGTACGCGTGCGTGGCCAAACATGCATACTGACGCGAGAGCATCGGTCACACGTACGCGTGACTACTCGCGCGACTCCAGCACCACAGCCGCACAACTCTCTGTCAAAACACATATTTATGTCGATTTCCAGGTCCACGAGTGGGCGTCATAAACGCTTACGCATGGGTGGCCAAAAGTGCAAGTGACACGTGGGCTTGCTTGTGCGTAAGGCACGCTTCCTGCACAACTCCAATTTAACTCTCTGTTCAATCTTAAGGTTTTGTGCATTTACGCACGACGAGTGAGCGTCGTAGACGCTTGCGCGTCGATTCCTTTTTTTTCAGATGCAAAATAAAAGTAAATATGTAGAACTGGAAATTAAAACTAACAGAAATAAATTAAAACTAATAAAAGGAGGATCATACCATGGTGTGTTGTCTCCCACCGAACACTTTTAGTTATTGTCCTTAAGATGGACATTTGATGAGCTCCTTGTCATGGTGGCTTGTGCTTGAACTCATCCAGAAATCTCCACCAATATTTGTAATTCCAATAGCCTCTAGGGTCCCAAACTAGGCGCATAAAGCCTTCAAGCACGTTAAAGTAAGTGACAAGGCCCCAAAAGTGTTGGTTGTTGGGATGAATTCCAGGGTCCCAAACCCTGCTTTTGCACCTGTCTTCTTGTTGATCATTATTGTTCCAACTGGGTGGCAAGCAATCTAAATTCTCACTAAGGCATCCAAACAACTTCCTAGACCCATTCAATGTAGCATGCCTCAAACCTTTACAATTCAACCTTGATGGTCCAACCATAATGTGCTTCGGTTGTTGCTTCCAACCATTAAGTCTATCCTTTTTACTCTTAAAGCCACAAATATTCCTAAGTTGATCATCCGTCTCAAGAAAACCATATTCAAGTGGAATGAGAAAGCTAAGTGATATGAATTTTACCCACCTGAATGTGGTGAAGGACGATGGTGACTTAGGGGGAGGGGTCTCCAATAACTTTGGCAAGGTGATTTCAAGCTCCACTCCCTTGTGTTCTTTCTTGACAACTCCCACCTCATTGGAAGCTTCTTCAATTTTAACCTCTTCCTCTTGGTAGCTTTCTTCCAATTCAAGCTCTTCTTCATTGGTTACCAAGGGCATGGAAGGCTGTGTTTCTTCTTCTTTAATCTCCATCTCTTGATCAACCTCTTCAAAGTCTTCAACCATGATATGCCTCATAGGTTGTACACCCTCCTCAGCATCAATTTCAAATATCTTTGAAAGAGGCTCTATAACTTGACTTTCCCATGGAGGTTTAGCATCTCCTAAGTTTTCAACTACTTCTTCCTCTTCAATAATTACGGCTTCCTCCAGTTGTTTTAGCATAAAATCATACTCCTCTTTGATGATCTCCTTTCTATGACAACTCCCTTCAACTACTCATTCATCTTCAAAGGTCTCTCTTACCTCCACCTTTTGGGTCTCCTCTTGTTTCTCTTGAAATACGGCTGCGTGAAGCTGATCCATTGCATCCCTAAGACGGTCCCTTCTCTATTGCTCCATGTCAATAGCACAATTGGTATCATTTTACTCTTGGATTGGTGGACATGTGATGACAAGTCATCATATACCCATTTTTCAAGCTAATTTCACTTGTTTTGTTAGCATTTATGCACTTTCTTGCATCCTAAGTAAGTGATTTGGAGTGAAAATGCATAACTTTTCTAAATCAAGCAACCACCATGAAATTAATGATAAATCATGAGGTTTAAGCTAATTTTAATTGAACTTTAATTGATTTATAAGCCTCTTGAATTTAGTGATACTTGGAGTGGTTGTTTTGGTTTATTATAGGTGAAGAAAAGAAAAGAAAAGGAAAAGCGTGGCCTAAGAAGTGTAGCCTAAGGAAAGGAAAGCGTGGCCGAAGCAATAAGAAGCGTGCCGCATGCTAAGGGGGAGGCAACATTGCCCTCCACAAGGGCACACTGCCCTCTAGGAGGGCAACATAAAGGAACCAAACAAGGAAGGCAACTCTGCCCTGCCCACTACAAGGGCAGAGCACAAAATGTGCCTTGGGACCATGAGGAAGAGAACCTTGCCCTGCCCTTGTGGAGGGCAGAATCGGGCTCTCCAAGGAAAGAAATTCAAGGGAAAATGTCACCCATGCATGCTACAAGGATCGAACAAGGAACCATGAGGAAGCTAGGACTTAAGGATGAGTGCCGTGCCAAGAAACCAAGGAAATTATTGTAGCGTGTGCTTCCTCCGTGTTTCGAACACGGGACAAGCAATGTGAGAACTCTGCCCTGAAACACTTGGAAGGCATAAAATAAAAGCTTAGAAAAGTAATAGGAGAACAATAAATCTAAACAACCAATTGCAAATAGAAATGAGGACAATTGAAGGAAGAAGCAATAAACATAAAATACCTCAAATTGTATTTATAAGAAATTGAATCTAACACGAAGAGTTCATAAACTAAATTGGGAAAATAAATAAATCAACAAGAGAAGATAAACTAAGATGCTAGAGTGATAGAATGTAGAATAGAAACCAAAATAAAGCAAGATAGAAATCTGAATTGGAGAAGAACTAAACCTAAAAACCTAAAACCTAGAGAGAGGCATCTAAAACCTAAAATTATGAATAATGAGTAGTGTGATTGACTTCTCCCCATTCTGCTCCACTCTGCAGCCTCTAATAAGTGTTTTTGGGCTTGAAATTGGGCCAAAAATGGCCCAGAAATTGCCTCCAGTGATTTCTAATACGTACAGCACGTGACTCCGTCACGCATTCGCGTGCATGACACGTACAAGTCGCTTGTCTGTGCACTATCCATGCGTACGTGTCATGCACGCATACGCGTCGCCTAACAGCAAGGCAACTATGGCAAAATTTATATCATTTTAAAGCCTCGGATGTTAGCTTTCTAACGCAACTAGAACTGCCTCATTTGGACCTCTGTAGCTCAAGTTATGATCGATTGAGTGCGAAGAGGTCAGGGTTGACAACTTAGCAATTCCTTCAACTTCTTGTATTGCTTCCACTTTTGCATGCTTCCTTTCCATCCTCTAAGCCATTCCTGCCCTATAAACCCTAAAATCACATAACACACACATCAACGCATCGAATGGTAATAAGAGAGGATTAAAATTAGTAAATTTAGGGCCAAAGAAGCATGTTTTCAATCATAGCATCAAATTAGGTAGGAAAATGTAAAACATGTGAATTCAATGAATAAGTGTGAGAATAATGGGTAAAATCTACTGAATTGAACACAAGATAAACCGTAAAATAGCGGTTTATCAGATGTATATCCCGATCTTTATCGTGATGAATAGGACGATCTCACAAATTGGTTCTGTTCAACACATTAAGACGAATGTGCCTAACAAACACCCGCATCTACTTGGGTTCGTGTGAGTACCTGGTAGAAAAGCATGAGCTAACAGCTATGGTTATACATCTCTCAGAAAGTTAATCCACGATTTCGTTGGAGACTTCTCGAGACACCAGTTCAGCCGATCTCCGGGGAAATTAAGGCCTCCGTGGTACAGCCTAGATTCCAAAGAAGTAGCGTTCTCTGATCCGAAAGATTTGACCTTGTTTGTGGTGTTTTGACTAGGATCGCTAAGAGAATAGCCTGCTAGAGCTTCACCCTCTGTTGGAATGATTGACAAGGGCCCTGGCATTCATTTTGTAGTAGAGGAGATCAAAGACCACGGACAATGGCTTTGATCACTTACAACCTGCCATAGAAGAAGATCATTCACAAGCAAAGAAGATAATAGTACTAGAGTTAATTTAGAAAGACAAGGCAACTTTGATTCTTGACTCAATTCCCATCATATAATTCCTATTATTTTATCCAAGCATTTATGACATATAATCAATCAACATACAATCAACAAACTTCTGATTCCTCCTGACTAAGACCTGCAAGATAGCCGAAGCTTGCTTCAAGACACAATCCTCGTAGGATCGACCTTGACTCGCTCAGGTATTATTTGGACGACGCAGTGCACTTGTTGGTACTGTTGCTGCACGAAAAGGTGTGGGGTTTTGCGAAGTTATTGTGACTGCATATGGTGTTTGATGGTTGTCGCTGTTGCGGGCCGAGAAAAAGGGAGGGGGTTTACGCGTTCCATAGCTTTTGGGTTTCAATAATCAAGGTAGGGGTGATTCCTTAAACTTAATTCACTACTAAGAATTGTTTAAGTCGATATTAATAGTGAAAATATATTTTTATGATTTTGCAATTTTTATGAATTGAATTGAGTTGCTTGGAATGAATATAAATGCTAGTTTGAATAGTTTATTGATTGATTGGAAATGTTTAGTTGACTTTTGTACTTGATTTAAGGTTATTATGATGATTGATTGAATTCTGACTGATTCTAATTATTAAGTTGGAAAGTCGATTTGATTAAATACTATGTTAAATGATTTTCTTGGTTTGAGGTTAATTTGATATTGAGAATGAATCTGCATTTGAAACAATATGAGATATTGGGAATGAGTTTTATTGATTTATCGAAAATGATTTTTGATATTGGAACTAGTTTGAGTTATTGGAAATGGTTGAAAAGAGGTTGAGAATGGTTTTGGTTGGGACCCGAAATAGGTGGCAAAGTCCGAGTTTTAGGGGAGATGCTGCTGAAATTTTATAAAATCTGAGGTTTTATTTGAAAAGTTATTTTTGATGATTTGAATTTGGAAAATGATATTATTTAAGTTTTATTTAGTTAAAAAAATAATTATTCTATTTTGAATTCGATTTACCAAGGAAAGATTTATGTTTCAAAATTAAATTATTTAAGAAAGAAACTATGTTTTGAGAAATCGTATTGTTTGGTTTTTGATTTATTAAGAAAAGATTTATGTTTGGGTTTGATTTATTAAGGAAAACTTTATGTTTTGAACGTGATTTGTTAAGAAAAGATTATGTATTGAGTTTTTACTCATTAAAGAAGTCTTTATGTTTTGAGTTTGATTAAAGAACTACATTTTAAGGAATTATGATTCAAGGAGTTTATTAATTTTAAAAAACGAGTTTAATTGTCGTCCTCCCTAAAGTCTCGAGACTCTACCATGAGATTTACTTAATAAATGATTCTTTTTAGTCTTTTGAAAGAGGTTTAAATCTAAAATGGTTTTGAAGTTGGTGTTGGTTTTAAATAAAAATGATTTGAGTTCCGTTTGTTAAGAAGAAGAAAGAAAGGGAAAAGAGAACACGGCACGTGTGATTTATGAAATGATTAAAAGGTCACGAGAGGGTGACAGAAAGTAAGTGGTTAAGGTGCTGATGTGAAAATGTTAAGCCATGGGCTTTATGTGTGAATGATTGTGTGGAGATGCTCGTGTATATGGAATGGCTTCCAGGAGAAAGGGGCACATGATTCAGCTGGAGAATCAGTACCTGCAAGTAATTGCAAAGGTCATGTTCGGCATACTACTACTGGAGAATCAGTGCCTGCAATGGTTTGAGACCTTGCAGAGGTTATGCCACTAGAATTCCTTATCTGACTTGCGAGTCGGATTGCATCGGGTGCATGTCAAAACCGACAAATGAGCTCATTACCTGCGTTAGGGATAGACATGCATCATGTTGCATTTGTGTGCTTCATTTGGGTGTGCTTAAGTGTTTTAGTTTTCTTATTTGATGAATTCTGTTTAACTAGTAACTGTTCTGTATATGTGTTTGCCTTGAATTTGATTGTGTTTATGATTGATTCTGTTGAGATTGAGTTTCAATGGTGAATTTGTTTTGATTTAGGCCAGAGGCCTAGATTTGGTTATGTTTGGGCCGGAGGCCATGATTGATTGGATTAGAGATAAGTTTTGATTAAAATGTTACTTTACATGGAATTTTTGAAAGAGAAATATGAATTTTAGATTTGAATAATAAGTTGATAATCACTATGTTTTGAAAATAATTTTAATTACAATATCTTCTTACGACAATTCTTAAACATCGTCTACTGAGAACCCTTTCGAGGACGACGTTCTCACTCCCCTACAGACTTTCTTTTCAGGAAACAGATGAAGACGCTTATGAAGAGTTTTTTATTTAGTTTAACTTATGCGATATGGATGTATTAGTTTAGTTATGATTATTTTTCCCTCACCATTTATATTATAATTTTGTAAGAGGGATACGAGTTGTATGATTTGTATATATCTAATATGTATAAGTTACTTGAGTAAGAAGTTTTGTTTATGTATATGTTTGTGAATTTTATTGTAAAAGTATTTTTTTTCGGTTTTTTAAATAAAATAGCGACACGATTTCGAGTCAAAGACTCTTATTTTATTATTAAGTACATGAAGTCGTCGTAATACCTCTTGCTATCAGAGTAGCGTAACCGGAATCGTGACATTCTGATAGTGATGGTGTTATAATCTCCACCTAAAATGATAGAAGCTACACCTTTCGGGTCTACTTTAGGGGGGTTTTAAAATTATGTTCCTCCTAGAATGCCTTAAATTATTATGCACCCAAATCAAAATCCATTCATCAAAATACCAAGAAAAAAAAGGTAACTACTTTGGCATTACCATCAAACTTGACTGCAGAAAAAAGGATCAATTTTCGTTACAATGCAATTGTAATAGTAATTTACCGTGGACTCTTGATTCACATCTGATGTGAGAACAACGTGTGCAGTTGCAGGCTTGGATGATTAAACACTCAAGAACGTTGTTGTTGTTCTTATTTGAGGTGCTATTTTAGATTCACCCCAGAACAGAGTTGCTCTGTTTCTTCCAACTTTATTACTAAGTTGAACTAGATTGGTGGCACTCAGTGTTGCACAAGTTTAATCCATGGCTAAACTCAAAGTCTCAAACCTGGGGCTACTGATGAAAACTAGAAAAGCTAAACCTATTTCATAAATTTTCTAGTTGCAGAGTTATTGGAAATCGACTATAGAACACCTCACAGAAAGCAGAGAAACAGAACCATAACGCCACCGAACACACTACTCGCAAAATTCTAAGGTTCAGGATATGACATTTTCCCATCACTATCTACTTCCATCAGAGTTGCTCCACACTGTTAAGAAAATTTAATAGCCATCATTAACCAGATATAAACTTAAAAATGTTCAACTAAACATTATTTATATAGGAAATCAAATAAAACAAAAACCAATAATCTCCGCATAATTAGACCACAAATATCCAAAAATAAAAAATGTAGCCCTCTTACCTTCTGATTGAAAATTTTGCAAATTAAAAATATTTTTATAATAATAGAAAAAGCGAAAAAGAAAAGGAAAAGGAGGGGGGAGATTCATAAGCACATTATAGAAGTATACATACCTTCACTAAAATTTGTACGACTCTCTTACAAGCAACTCTATGTAACACCTTCACTATCAGAATGTCACGCTTCTGGCTGCGCCACTCTAATAGTTTGGATATTACGACGACTCTAAACATATTTAATACTAAAATAGGATCCTGTTTAAAACTTAAAACCGTATAACCTTTCAAAAACACGTTTTCGTGCAAAACATATATATATACACATACACACACACATGTAGACCAGATACAATACTTTAAAATCATATATATATATATATATAAAACAATAAGTTACAAATATACATATCACAAATTCCTATCCCTCATACAAAATTGGTAAAGATAAGGGTGAGGGAAAAAATATAACATCTAAAATAATACAAAAGTATCATATAACAAAACTGGAGATAAAGTCTTCATAACTACTTCGTCCATGTCCAGAAAAGGAAAAACCTGTAGGGGAGTGAGAACATCGTCCTCGCTGGTCCTCACTATAGGGTTACCGAATTGCTATAATAAGATACGTAAAATAAAACTATTTTTATAGTACAATGATCATTTCTCGTCTTATGTATCATTCCAAAAACCAAGGGTTCACATTCAAATTTCCAAAAATCCTTTTTAAAGAGAACATGGTTAATTCCTCAAAATCAAAAACATTTTTCCTTTCTTGTAAAATCTTAAAAGTTTTCTTTAACATTCTAACTATCAGAATGTCACACTTCTGGCTGTGCCACTCTGATAACGTGGATATTACAACGACTCTTATAATATTTAATACTAAAATATGAGTGGTGCACGAAATTGTGATCTCAATAGCGCCAACAACTTGGTACGCACAATTGTAATCTCAACTCCTTTTCACAACTTTGCAAAACTAACCAGCAAGTGCACTGGGTCGTCCAAGTAATAAACCTTACATGAGTAAGGGTCGATCCCACGAAGATTGTCGGCTTGAAGCAAGCTATGGTCATCTTGTAAATCTCAATCAGACAGATTTAAATGGTTATGGAGTTTTGATAATTAAAAGATAAATAAACATAAAATAAAGATAGAGATACTTATGTAATTCATTGGTGGAAATTTCAGATAAGCATATGAAGATGCGTTATTCGTTCTGAATCTCTGCTTTCCTACTGCCTTCATCCAATCCTTCATACTCCTTTCTATGGCAAGTTGTATGTTGGGTGTCACCATTGTCAATGACTACTTCCCGTCCTCTCATTGAAAATGATCCAGCTACGAGTTACGTAGGGCTAATCATCTGTCGGTTCTCACTTGTGTTGGAATAGTACCAGTGATCCTTTTGCGTCTGTCACTACGCCCAACAGTCATGAGTTTGAAGCTCGTCACAGTCATCCCATCCCAGATCCTACTCGGAATACCACAGA
>NW_026263906.1:12104-16961 GCF_000817695.3 Arachis duranensis
TGCTTTTTCTTGCTTCAAGAATCAATTTCATAATTTTTCAGATTATCAATAACATTTCTCTTTGTTCATCATTCTTTCAAGAGCCAACAATTTTAACATTCATAAACTTCACTATAAAAAATATGCACTGTTCAAGCATTCATTCAGAAAACAAAAAGTATTGCCACCACATCAAAATAATTAAACTAATTTCAAGATAAAATTTGAAATTCAAGTGCTTCTTCTTCTTTTGTAATAAGGCACATTTTTCATTTAAGAGAGGTGAATGATTCATGGAATTATTCATAGCTTTAAGGCACAGACACTAGACACTAATGATCATGTAATGAATACACACACATAGACAAACATAAAGCATCAAATTTGAAAAATAGAAAAATAAGAACAAGGAAATCAAAGAACGGGTCCACCTTAGTGATGGCGGCTAGTTCTTCCTCTTGAAGGTCCAATGGAATGCCTGAGCTCTTCTATGTCTCTTCCTTGCCTTTGTTGCTCCTCCCTCATAGCTCTTTGATCTTCTTTAATCTCATGGAGAATGATGGAGTGCTCTTGGTGCTCCACTCTTAGTTGGTCCATGTTATAACTCAAGCCTTCTAAAGAGTTGTTGAGTTGCTCCCAATAGTTGTGTGGAGGAAAATGCATCCCTTGAGGCATCTTAGGGATTTCTTGATGAGGAATTTCCTCATGCTCTTATTGAGGTCCATGAGTGGGATCTCTTGTTTGCTCCATCCTCTTTTTAGTGATGGTCTAGCCCTCTTCAATGAGGATGTCTCTTTCTATGTCAATCCCAGCCGAATTGCATAGGTGACAAATGAGATGAGAAAAGGCTAACCTTGCCAAAGTGGAAGACTTGTCAGCCACCTTGTAGAGTTCTAAAGGTATGATCTCATGAACTTCCACTTCCTTCCAAATCATGATACTATGGATCATGATAGCCCGATCCACAGTCACTTCAGATCGGTTGCTAGTAGGAATGATGGAGTGTTGGACGAACTCCAACCATCCTCTAGCCACAGGGTTAAGGTCTGGTCTTCTCAATCGAATCGGCTTGTCTCTTGAGTCTCTTTTCCATTGAACTCCTTCCACACATATGTCCATGAGGACTTGGTCCAATCTTTGATCAAAGTTGACCTTTCTAGTGTAGGGGCGTGCGTTTTCTTGCATCATTAGCAAGTTGAATGCCAACCTTACATTTTTCAAACTGAAATATAAGTATTTCCCCCGAACCATTGTAAGCCAGTTCTTTGGATTCGGGTTCATACTTTGATCATGGTTCCTAGTGATCCATGCATTGGCATAGAACTCTTGAACCAGTAAGATTCTAACTTGTTGAATGGGGTTGGTGAGAACTTCCCAACCTCTTCTTCGGATCTCATGTCGGATCTCGGATACTCATTCTTCTTGAGCATGAAAGGGACCTCAGGGATCACCTTCTTCTTGGCGACAACTTAATAGAAGTGGTCTTGATGGACCTTTGAGATGAATCTCTCCATCTCTCATGACTCGGAGGTGGAAGCTTTTGCCTTCCTTTTCCTCTTTCTAGAGGTTTTTCCGGTCTTAAGTGCCATAAATGGTTATGGAAAAATAAAAAGCAATGCTTTTACCACACCAAACTTAAAAAGGTTTGCTCGTCCTCGAGCAAAAGAAGAAAGAAAGAAGGGGAAGAAAAAGAAAATGGAGGAGATAGAGGGAGAGATAGGTTCGGCCAAGGGGGTGGGAGAGTGATTATGATGTGTAAAAATGAAGGAGTGAAGAGGTGTATTTATAAGAAAAGAGAAGGAGAGTGGCCAAATGGAATTGGGTGGGTTTGGGAGGGAAAAGTGTTTGAATTTGAAAAGTAAGGTTGGTGGGATTTTAGGGGAAGAGATATGGAGGTGATTGGTTAAGAGAATATAGGGAGGAAGATAGGATTTGATTGGTGAGTGGTGTTTTGGGTAGAGTGTTATAGAGATGTGTGAGGGGGAGAGAGAGAGATGGGATAGGTGGGGGTCCTGTGGGGTCCACAGATCCTGAGGGGTCAAGGATTTCTCAGCCCTGCTCTATTTAGGCGTGCAAAAATGCCCTTAATGTGCAATCCTGGCGTTTAATGCCAGACTACTGCTTGTTTCTGGCGTTAAACACCAGCTTTTATACCTTTCCTGGCGTTTAACGCCAGGTTGGTACCCTGTTCTGGCGTTAAACGCCAGTCTGGTCCCCATTTCTGGCGTTAAACGCCCAGAATGGTGCCAGACTGGGCGTTTAACGCCCATCTTGCTACCCTTACTGGCGTTTAAATGCCAGTAAGTTTTTCCTCCAAGGTGTGCTATTTTTAATGCTGTTTTTTATTTTGCTCTGATTTTTGCAGTTGTTTTTGTGACTCCACATGATCATCAACCTAAACAAAACATAAAATAACATAGATAAATAAAAATTGGGTTGCTTCCCAATAAGCGCTTCTTTAATGTCAATAGCTTGACAGTGGGCTCTCATGGAGCCTCACAGAAGATCAGAGCATGGTTGTGGCCTCTCAACACCAAACTTAGAGTTTGGTTGTGGCCTCTCAACACCAAATTTAGAGTTTGGCTGTGGCCTCCCAACACCAAACTTAGAATTTGAATGTGGGGGCCTTGTTTGACTCTGTATTGAGAGAAGCTTTTCATGCTTCTTTTCCATGTGTACAGAAGGAGAACCTTGAGTCTTGAATACAAGGTAGTCTTCATTTAATTGAAGGACCAACTCTCCTCTGTCCAAGACGATTGAATTTTCTTGTCGGTAAAGAAATACAAAAATATAATCGCGTTGTGAGTATAGCTTCTAAACCAACAGAAAATCTTTTCGTACAAACGTTTGGTTGTCACAAGTAACAAACCCAATAAAATTAATAAACTGAAGTATTCAAACCTCGGGTCGTCTTCTCAAGGAATTGCAGGGAAGTGTGATTTATTATTGGTTATGGATTTGAAAGGGTTTTGAACAGGAGAAATAGATTGCAGAAATTAATAAATTAATAACTAATAAAACTCTTGGCAAGGTATAAAAACTGGAAGTCCTATCCCAGTTATCCTTATCAATGGTGATGAGAATTATATTTTTGCTCCCACTAAGTCAACCTCTAACTATGAAGGTCAGTTAAGTGGACAAATTAATTTAACACCTAAAGTCCTAGTCAACTCCTTAATGAAAGACTAGAGTTATTGGAATCTAAATTAATCAGCAAAGATAACAATTATCAATCACGATGAGTTTGACAACTCAAGAGTTACCAATTAATCAACCAAAGCCAAAAGGGAAAAATCTAAAGTATTTATATAATAAATAGAAGAAAGCAATCATGAGTCTGAAATACCTCAAATTAAATTAATAAAGATATCAAATGTAACACGGCAGTTCATAAATTAAGTTGGAAAATAAATAAAAGGAATATTGAACCAAAGATAAAGAAGATCAAAATATTCCTAAATCCTAAGAGAGAGGAGAGAGCCTCTCTCTCTAAAAACTACATCTAAATTATGAAAAGTGTGAGTTATGAATGAATGTATGTTGTATGAAGTATTTTTTTGCCTTCTTTATAAATGGATGGATTCCTCTATTTATAACCATTTAATATGTGTTCTCTGGGCTTAGATCTGGACCAAAAGGAGTCCAGAAGTTACTGGGGCCGACTTCTACAAATTTTGCAGATCGCGCACGTCACACATCCGCATGGGTCACTCGGTTGTGTCATCTGGAGTGTTGCTCTTCCACGCGGTCGCGTCAGTCATGCGTCCGCGTCAATTGTGTTTTGCAAGTCACGCGTTCGCGTCGTTCATGCGTTCGCGTCGATGCTAATTTACGCAAAGCACGCGTTCGCGTTGTCCATGCGGACGCGTCGCTGCCAGTTTCTCCAAAAACTCCAATTTGTGCTTTCCTTCCATTTTTGTATATTTCCTTTCCATCTTTTAAGTCATTCCTGCCCTATAAAACCTGAAAGTACTCAACACACAAATCACGGCATCGAATGGTTATAAAGGATAATTAAATTTGATTATTTTAAAGGATAGGAAACATGTTTTCTCATATGTCATATCCTAAGGAAGGAATTGTAAAACCATGCAAATTCATATGAATAAGTAGGTGAAGAGTTGATAAAATCATTCAATTTAAGCACAAGATTTATCATAAAATAGTGGTTTATTAGTCCACATCAATCACAGCTCTAGCTGTGGCAAGGGAGGGTCTACCAAGGATGATGGATTCATCTTCATCCTTCCCAGTGTCTAGGATTATGAAATTAGCAGGGATATAAAGGCCTTCAACCTTTACTAGCACGTCCTCTACTAGTCCATAAGCCTGTTTCATTGATTTGCCTGCCATCTCTAGTGAGATTATTGCAGCTTGTACCTCAAAGATTCCCAGTTTCTCCATTATAGAGAGTGTCATAAGGTTTATGCCTGACCCCAGGTCACACAGATCCTTCTCAAAGGTTATAGTGCCTATGGTACAAGGTATTAAGAACCTTCCAGGATCCTCTTTCTTTTGAGGTAATGTCTGCCTAATCAAGTTATTCAGTTCATTGGTGAGCAAGGGGATTTCATCCACCCAAGTCTCATTACCAAATAACTTGGCATTCAGCTTCATGATTGCTCCAAGGTACTTAGCAACTTGCTCTTCAGTAATATCATCATCCTCTTCAGAGGAGGAATAGTCATCAGAGCTCATAAATGGCAGAAGTAGGTTCAATGGAATCTCTATGGTCTCCAGATGAGCCTCAGATTCCTTAGGTTCCTCAAATGAGAACTCCTTTTTGTCCAGAGGACTTCCCATGAGGTCTTCCTCACTGGGATTCATGTCCTCCTCCTCCTCTCTAGGTTCGGCCACACCAAGTAAGGTTATGGCCTT
>NW_026263907.1:0-1802 GCF_000817695.3 Arachis duranensis
CCTTCAGACCTCCCAACCACCAGCAGGAGTATAAAGTAGCAAACACAGTTATATCAAACGAAGAATATGCAAATAGGAACAGTTAAGGTATTTAGACAATTAGCAAGTATTATGCAGTCAAATAGGCAATCTCAAACAATTCATATAGTATGCATATGATGAATGCCTGTCTCTAGTGGCTGATGATATCATCTTGTCGGTTATAGAGCCAACCCGACAAGTCCTGGTCGCTAACCATTGGACTGTCCCTCTGTCATGCATCCCCAACTCGAGTTATACTCGGCATAAACTTGATCATAATCATGATCTATATCCATCACCCTCACTGGTGAATATATACGGGGGCGAGCTCATCCGGGTCTTTCACAGTGCCCGGCCACACTTACGACATAGGGTCAACAGAATATCAAGTCTCAACCTGGAGCACGTGGTGGCTAGCCACTGCTACTACCCAGGGAAACTCGTATCTCAGATAGTGGAAGTGCAAATCACAATTATCAATAATTCAGCATAAACATGCATGAATTCTCATCCATGGATCAACATCCATATCAGCGATCCGGCTCACGGTTAAATCCATAACCAGCCAATATTCATAGTATACACAGCTATTCCGGCTCACGGTTCAATCCAAAACCAGCCAATTCATAAACAATTACGGCCCTTCGGCCAATGGCATAACAAGCACTTCCACCACCATCCTCCCCATCTCACATAATCATCAATGATCCTCATTGATTATTCATTTTCCCCTTGCATCACTCGCAAGATACCTCATTCACTAGCCCTTTTCTAATAGCTAGGCATATCATAATGATTTAAGATATAAGTGGTGAGATCGGAGGCTTAGAAGTATGAGATTTGGCTTTTAAAATTCAAAAATCAACTTTGGGACGAAAACAGGGCCACGCGTACGCGCACGTGCGGATGGCCTCAAAAACTTCATCGACGCGCAAGCGTCAAGCACGCTAACGTGTGGGTTAAAAATTTGCCAATCGACGCGTACGCATCAACCACGCGTACGCGTGGGTGTTCTCGTGCCCCAGGCACAACACTGGCACAGTTCTGGCATGACTCTCTGGAAAATGGTTGGGCATTGGGTGCAGCACCATCGGCGCGCCCGCGCACATCACGCGCACGCGTGGATGACGCTTTCTGGAAGATCGGCGCGTACGCGCCAGGTGTGCCTACGCGCAAGGGGTCATTCTGCTAAAAATTTTCTAAGTTAAAAGCTGCAGAATTCACCAATTTAAACCCCAATCTTCCAACGGACATAACTTCCCCATTTTAAATCGTTTTTCACCCGTTCTTCGAACGGCATGGACTTCCCGGATCAAATTTCATTTCTAAACAGGTTTGACACAGAACAGAGATCCGTAATCCAAGTTATGTCCCACCAAAATATGCTCAAAAACCATATTTTCATACAAAACCACAATATGCCATTTTCAAAACAAGCCATTTTCAACTCTTTTCAAAATCAATCAAAACTTGCCAATTTCATCCCTTTTCTTTGAAATCAATCAAAATATATCAAATTCAACATCAAGCCTCCTCAACTCACACATTGACACTTTACCACAAATTACAGAATCACTATCTCATCATTTTAACCTACTACACCCAAGTGGCTCAAACTCAAACATATTGACATATCATATACTCTTACTCATGCCAATTCTCAACAACACCAATTCCAATAAATCATCATTGTACACAATCAACATCATACTCACCATAAACATGGTTCAACCCACAATTCAACCATAACTAATCATCAAGCATATATCACAACATGCATA
>NW_026263907.1:2139-3343 GCF_000817695.3 Arachis duranensis
AACACGTGGCTTACCTCAAGATTGGTTGTATGGGTTTTGTAGAGCTCTCCGCGGTGAACGCGTGGCCGTAAACGGAGCGGCAATCGGAGTTCTAGATCAAAAGTTATGGTGATTTGAAGATCAACCAAGGGAGAGAACTTGAGAGAGTGTTCTTCCTCCCTTTCTCTCTAATTTCAGCTTGTGTGTGTAACAAATGAGGAGAGAGAGTGCTGAAAACTAGGGTTTTGGTTAAGTTATGTTGGGCCAAGGGTCCACTATGGGTCCAATTGGCCCGGTTTGGCCCGTTCGGTGCAATCTTGGTCCGAATTCTATAAAATTGGTACCAAAATTCTCGTCTCAATCTTCTCTATCATATTTAGCCACAAAAATAACATTTTGGGCTTTCTAGAATAAATTCTCATTTATAGGATAATTAGCCGTTAATTAACCGGGTTTTACATCCTACCCACCTAATTGGGAATTTTGCCCACAAAATTCAAATGCAATTACCTGAGAATAAATGCGGATAGTCCGTTCGCATCTCCGACTCAAGTTCCCAAGTGTGTTCGTCAACACCGCCTCGACTCCATGCCACTTTGACTAATGAAACCTCTTTTCCACGCAACCGTTTGATCTAGTATCATCAATTCTGACTGGAGCCACTGGAAGCGTCAAATCTCCCCTTAACTGAACCGACTCAGGTTCCAACACATGGCTAGCATCAGGAGTGTACTTCCGAAGCTGCGACACGTGAAACACATCGTGCAGATTCGAAAGATGAGGTGGTAGAGCCATCCGATACGCCACCGACCCAATCCTTTCTAGGATCTGAAATGGACCAATGTATCGAGGATTCAACTTCTTTGCCTACCTACTCCCGTGGTCAGAGTAACCTTAAGGAAAACATGATCTCCTTCCTCAAATTCTAAGGGCTTTCGCCTCTGATCGGCGTAACTCTTTTGACGACTCTGCGCCGTAAGCATCCTATCACGGATTTTCTTGACTTGTTCAATAGTCTCAGCTATCATTTCCGGCCCCAACAAGCTTTTCTCTCCAGCTTCATACCAACATAGCGGAGATTGACATTTCCTCCCATACAAGGCCTCATACGGAGCCATTCCGATGCTCGCATGATAACTATTATTGTATGCAAACTCCACTAATGGCATATACCGATCCCAACTCACCGGTTGATCCAAAACACAAGCTCTCAACATATCCTCTA
>NW_026263907.1:7125-10235 GCF_000817695.3 Arachis duranensis
CACGTGTAAAGCTCAAGCTCAGCCCAAGCACACACCAAGTGGGCCCCGGAAGTAGATTTCTGCATCAATTACTTACTTTTATAAACCCTAGTAGCTAGTCTAGTATAAATAGGACATTTTACTATTGTATTAGACATCTTTGGTCTTGGTTTTATTCCATTATTCATCTTAGGATCGGGTGATCATGTTTTGGGGGCTGGCCATTCGGCCATGCCTGGACCTTCATCACTTATGTATTTTCAACGGTGGAGTTTCTACGCACCATAGATTAAGGGTGTGGAGCTCTGCTGTACCTCAAGTTTTATTGCAATTACTGTTCTAAGATATTCGTTGCACTTCACCATGACGAATGTGATGATCCGTGACACTCATCATCATTCTCACCTATGAACGCGTGACTGACAACCACCCCATTCTACCTTAGACCGAGCGCATATCTCTTGGATTCCTTAATCAGAGTCTTTGTGGTATAAGCTAGAATTGATGGCAGCATTCATGAGAATCCAGAAAGTCTAAACCTCGTCTGTGGTATTCCGAGTAGGATTCAGGAATTGAATGACTGTGACGAGCTTCAAACTCGCGATTGTTGGGCGTGATGACAAACGCAAAAGAATCAATGGATTCTATTCCGACATGATCGAGAACCGACAGATGATTAGTCGTGCCGTGACAGAGCATTTGGACCTTTTTCACTGAGAGGATGGGATGTAGCCATTGACAACAGTGATGCCCTACATACAGTTTTCCATGGAAAGGAGTAAGAAGGATTGGATGAAGGCAGTAGGAAAGCAGAGATTCAAAAGGAGCACAGCATCTTCAAACGCCTATCTGAAATTCCCACCAATGATTTACATAAGTATTTCTATCTTTATTTTCTGTTTATTTATTATTATTATTTGAAAACTCCATAACCAATTATTATATGCGTAACTGAGATTTATAAGATGACCATAGCTTGATTCATACCAACAATCTTTGTGGGATCGACCTTTACTCACGTAAGGTATTACTTGGACAACCCAGTGCACTTTAATTTGCACAGAATGCACATTTAATTCATTTTTCAGGGTCATATCTTTTCATAATTTGGTTATCGCTAACTACAACATTCTTCTTTGCTACTCGTCTAGTTGGAAGTACTAGTCGATTTTTTATTATGATAGATTCACACATGAGTATCTAGTGTATAATGCAGGGCGTGTAAGAATCCGGTTTTCAATAAACAAATTTTTAAACCACGATCTAATAAGAAATAGTGAGGCTGGCCCAATGGTAAAAAAAAGACAAAGAAGAAGAAAAAAGAAAGAAAAAATTAAAAATTAAAAAGAAAAAGGCCGTTAATTGGTGCGGTGATTTAATACCCACAAACTAACCGGCAAGTGCACCGGGTCGTACCAAGTAATACCTCAGGTGAGTGAGGGTCGATACCACAAGGATTGATGGACTAAGCAACAATGGTTAAATGATTTACTTAGTTAGGCAAACAGAAAATGGTTTTGAGATATTCAAAAGGTTTAAGTTGAAAGTGACTCCAAAACATCAGAAGGGAGGTACGCAAGTAAATAAGTTGAAATTAAAATATGAGAGAAAATAGTTAAGGTTTCAGAGTTATCTATTTTTCCGGATTAACTTTTCTTACTAACTATTTTAATCATGTAGGATTTAATTTATGGCGAACTATATGTGACTAGACCCTAATTCCTTAGACATTTCTAGTCTCCTCTAAAATTCATTAATTGCCAATTCCTTGGTCAATTAATTCCAATTAGAAGCTACATGATCAAATTCTAGTTTATATGCCACAAAAACTCTAATTACTGATGACAACTCATCATATACCTATTTTTTAAGCTAATTTCACTTGTTTTATTAGTCTTTATGCACTTTCTTGCATCCTAAGTAAGTGATTTGGAGTAAAAATGCATAACTTCTTTAAATCAAACAACCACCATGAAATTAATGTTAACTCATGAGGTTTAAGCTAATTTTAATTGAATTTTAATTGATTTATAAGCCTTGTGAATTTAGTGATACTTGGAGTGGTTGTTTTGGTTTATTGTAGGTGAAGAAAAGAATATAAGAGAAAAGCGTGGCCTAAGAAAGCGTGACCTAAGGAGAAGAAAACGTGGTCAAAGGAAGGAGAAGTGTGCCGCATGTAAAGAAGGGAGCAAGCATTGCCCTTCACAAGGGCACACTGCCCTCTAGGAGGGCAACATAAGGGAACAAAGCATGAAAGGCAACTCTGCCCTGCCCACTACAAGGGCAGAGCACAAATCTGTGCCTTGGAATCAAGAGGAATAAAACCTTGCCCTGCCCTCCACAAGGGCAGTATCGGGCTCACCAAGGGAAGAAAATCAAAGGAAAATGCCTACAATGCTTGCCACAAGAGTTGAACACGGGACCATGAGGAAGCAAGGAATTAAGCCTCACTTTGGTACCAAGAAAGCCAAGGAAAATGGGTAGCGTGTGTAGCATCCATGTTTCGAACTCGGGATGTCAAAGTGGAAACACTGCCCTGCCCTCCGCGAAGGCAGGGTAGCATTTTGTTGTGGCACAATTCTGGCGCACCAAGGCACCATTCTGGCGCACCACGGCATCATCTGGCAGCACCAGCAGTGCACCACAGCACCAATCTGGCGCACCAATTTTTTCTGCCCTGCCCTCCACGAGGGCAGGGCAGTATCCTGTGCACCACAGCATCATCCGCCCGCACCAAGCACGCACCAAGCACCAAATCCTGCCCTGCCCTCCACAAGGGCAGGGCAGCCTCCTGGAAGCTATTATTTTTGGGCTAAAATTGGATTAAAAATCCAATAAAATTCATTTCTTCACCAAATCAAAAGCCCATCCAAATCCCAAGATCCAAGAATAGAAAGTGTATAAATAGGAGCTAGTTTGATGTAATTAGGACCTTTAACTTGAATTTTGAATTTTGCACTTTCCTTGAGCTTTGAATTTTTGCAACTTTTCTTAAGAGACTGAACCGAGATTTCAGAGAATTGGGAAGGAGAATTGATCTCTCTTCTTCCTCGTTCTTGCTTGGGCAATTTTAATTTCCTTGTTTTGAGTCTTGGGTGTTAAGAATTGAGGAAATTCTGTCTCAATCTCCA
>NW_026263907.1:11267-12667 GCF_000817695.3 Arachis duranensis
GGAGAGCATCAACACTTGGGATGATTTGGTAAGCAATTTTCTTGCCAAATTTTATCCCCCTCAAAGAATCCTAAGATTGAAGACTGAGGTGTAGACATTCACTCAAATGGAGGCTGAAAACTTATATGAAGCATGGGAAAGATATAAGGCTCTATTGAGGAAATGCCCACCAGAGATGTTCACTGAGTGGGACAAGTTGCAGAACTTCTATGAGGGGCTCACTCTTAAGGCTCAAGAAGCACTTGATCATTCAGCTGGAGGCTCTTTGCAACTCATGAAAACTACAGAGGAAGCTCAAAACCTCATTGATATGGTGGCCAATAACCAATATTTCTTTGCTCATCAAAGACAACGCCAACCATCACAAAGAAGAGGAGTAATGGAGTTGGAAGGAGTGGATTCAATTCTAGCTCAGAATAAGATAATGCAGTAGCAGATTCAACAACAGTTTGAGCAAGTTGCCAAAAGGATTGATGGCTTGCAAGTTGCATCAGTAAGTGTCACATGCCAACCACCAACTACTTGGGTGCAAAGTGAAGAAACTCAAGAGGAACAACAACAAGAGCAAGTCCAGTACATGCAAAACCAAAATCCTGGAACAAATGAAGTCTATGGTGATACCTACAATCCATCTTGGAAGAACCATCCCAACCTCAGATGGGGAGACAACCACAATCAAAACCAACAGCCATGGCAAAGAAACTCAAGTCAGAACAATTGGAAAAGCACAAACCACAACCCCCAGCCAAACACTAACCAAAATACATACAGAAAACCACAAAATAATTACCCCAACTCTAACCAGTATCTACCCAATAACCACCCAACAAATCAAAACACCTATCATCATCCATCAACACCCCAAAACCAACCAATCTCACAAGACTCTCAAAGGATCACTAATCTAGAGATGCTCATGGAGAAAATGATGAAAAACCAAGAATTAACAACAAAGAACCAAGAAGTGTCCATGAAGAACTTAGAGAGACAGATTGGGCAAATCTCCAAACAGATTTCTGTTGAAAAACCATCAAGCTCACTGCCAAGTGACACCATTCCCAACCCAAAGGAAGAATGCAAGGCCGTGCAACTAAGAAGTGGAAAAATGTTAGTGGATGGTAACCAAGGAGCAACCAAGAATAATGACAATGAGCCAACAAAGAATGATGAAGCTATCAACAAGGACATGATAAGCAAGAATTTCCCAGAAAAACTCACAGAGGAAAACAACGAACCACAGAATCTAAAGAAAGGAAAGCAGACCATGGAAGAACCAAATCCAAAACAACATCAAGTGGAGAAGAGCTCAACACCACCACTACCGTATCCACAGAGATTCCACAAAGAGACAAAGGATCAGCATTTCACAAATTTCTTGAGACTTTCAAGAAGCTGGAAAT
>NW_026263907.1:16651-16961 GCF_000817695.3 Arachis duranensis
CACCAAACTTAGAGTTTGACTGTGGGGGCTCTGTTTGGCTCTGTTTTGAGAGAAGCTCTTCATGCTTCCTCTCCATGATGACAGAGGGATATCCTTGAGCCTTAAACATCAAGGATTCAGCACTCACTTGAATGATCAACTCTCCTCTATCAACATCAATCACAGCCCTTGCTGTGGCTAGGAAGGGTCTGCCAAGGATGATGGATTCATCCATGCACTTCCCAGTCTTTAGGACTATAAAATCAGTAGGGATGTAATGGTCTTCAACTTTAACCAGAACATCCTCTACAAGTCCATGGGCTTGTTTTCT
>NW_026263908.1:0-234 GCF_000817695.3 Arachis duranensis
AAGCATTCTCCTTGCATTATTATTATTATTATTTTCGGCTGCCATCTCCTTCTCTTGTTCGAAAATTTCTGAAAGGTTATTCCTGGATTGTTGTAATTTAGCTTCTCTTAATTTTCTCTTCAGAGTCCTTTCAGGTTCTGGATCAACTTCAACAAGAGTGCCTTTTTCCCTGTTCCTGCTCATATGAAAGAGAAGAAAACAAGAAAAGAAAGAGGAATCCTCTATGTCACAGTA
>NW_026263908.1:4326-13188 GCF_000817695.3 Arachis duranensis
CGAATAAAGTATGGACTATTATATATTGCTGGAAAGCATTGGATGTCTACTTTCCAACTCCGTTGAGAGCGCACCAATTGGAGTTCTGTAGCTCCAGAAAATTCATTTCGAGTGCAGGGAGGTCAGATTCCAACAGCATCAGCAGTCCTTCTGTCAGCCTTTTTCAGAGTTTTGCTCAAGTCCCTCAATTTCAGCCAGAATTTACCTGAAATCACAGAAAAACACACAAACTCATAGTAAAGTCCAGAAATGTGAATTTAACATAAAAACTAATGAAAACATCCCTAAAAGTAGCTCAAACTTACTAAAAACTATATAAAAACAATGCAAAAAAGCGTATAAATTATCCGCTCATCAGTGAACCTTTTCAGATTGTGACTCAGCTTTGCTAGAGTCTCCAGTTAGAGGTGTCCAGAGCTCTTAATTCATATGAATAAGTGGGTGAAGAATTGATAAAATCATTCAATTGAGCACAAGATAAATCATAAAATAGTGGTTTATCACTACTCAATGTGAAAAGGGATTTCATGCATGATTTCATGTTTCCTCTTCCATGGTTCCCATGAAATCCAAGTTGCATTCAATCTCTTTTCTAAGATAATTGAATACTAAGCATGAAGAACGAAATTCCTTCAAGCAAATCAAAGAGAGATGAAGAGAAAAAGAAATTCACTATCATTAATCCATCAAGTACAACAGAGCTCCCTCCCACAATGAGAGGGAGTTTAGCTACTCATAGCTTAGAAAAAAGTACAAGAGATGGAAGTAAGTGAAAAGTGAAGTAAAGTTCCAAGCCCCTTTTTAGTATTCCTCAAGGGAAATAACAATTCCTTGATGACATGTAAGTGGCATCTGGATGGCGTGTGAGTGGCGTTCCACGCCACCAAATTGAAGCTAGCCTCACGTACCACGTCCAATCTCAAGTGGCGTGCCACGCCCAACAGTGGCGTGCCACGCCCATAGTAAATCATGGAAAGTCTTCTCTGGACATTCTGCCTGGGGTGCCACGCCCATGATAACCTTCAGCATTCTTCCCAAGAAAGGATAACTGGCATGCCACGCCTGGCCTTGGCGTGCCACGCCCATTGTAATTTTTCATGGATTGTCTTCTGGAAATTATAACTAGCGTGCCACGCCCATTGAAGTTCTTCATGAGCTCTCTCTGGGAAGTATAACTGGCGTGTCACGCCCATAATAATCCTTCAATTTTCCTTTCTGGAGATAATAGCTGGCGTGCCATGTCCAATGGCTGGCTTGCCACACCCAGTAAAAGGTAGTGGCATTTGCTTGAAGTGGCATGCCCAGCACACATGCCCAGCACCTTTGCTTGCTTTCTTCCTCTTTTGTTGCTCTTTCAACCGGAAATCAAAGCAGGAACTCATTTCAAAGCATATTCTTAAAAACCTATTATATAACTGTTATACATGCATCAAACGAATGAGAATCAGTCACTTCTATGGCCCTTTTAGATGAGAGAAAGAGGTAGATGATGCAAGTCATCAAGGAGTCAATGAGCGACAAAGAAACTAAGGGCAATAAACACACTTGTGACAGAGATCTAGAAAATTCTAGCTTAGGCAAGAGTATATTAGTATCGTTGAATTCCACGGAGTCTTTAGTTTATCATATATCTAACCATGAAATTTATAGTATTTTTATATCAACTTTTCCAAGCTTTGTAGATTCACTAGTCAATTATAGAGGCATTAATATGGATGAAAAGGATGGAAGACAACTAATTGCACACTTTGGACAAGATGGTGAAAGTATAGTTGGAAAGATTGAACTTGTACACGTAAGGGATATAGCCGAAATTCAGTGGATAAAGAAGAGCTATCAAACCATGGTATTTGAACCTGGAGATTGAGTTTGGATTCCTTGGAGGAAAGAAGTTGACACAACAGATGATAAAAAAAATTAGAATGAAGGATAAAGGGATAAGAAAAAGATAGAGAAAAGATGCAACAGAAAAGACACAGCAGAAACATAAAAGGATAGATAAGGGTTTTCCTACTAGACCTTTAAGAAACTTGTTCTTAGCAACCTAGGTCACTGGAAGGGATTCCCTACTAGACAGTTAAAGAACCTATCTTTGATAACCTATATCAGAGGGCTGAAGTTGAAGAAACCACCACGTAGAATCACCTTAGGTTGGATCCTTCAATGTTCTTCATAGAACAAGCGAAGCAAATCACTCACCTCACTTGATCACACTAAAAAAAAGTGCATAAAGCACTAAGAAAAATTTATTCATAAAAAGCTGTGTAAATTGTCTCACCAAAGGTGCTTAAATCGGACCCTAACAAACTAGCTAAAAGATAAGACAAGATAACTTAATTTAAATCTCCTAAAGATAAGATAATTAATTTAAATCAGATTTGATCGTATTAGATTAGATCATATTTGATTTAAATTTTAAAATTCTTAAGATATGATAACTAATTTAAATCAAATTTGATCTTATTAGATTAGATAAGATTTATTTTAAATTTAAAATCTCTAAAAATACTACTAGGCAAATCAGAAGTTAATCAAATCTTGCAACAAACTCTAACAGCAAAATAAATTCAAATAAATGCCTAAAAATTTCAAAAATTAATAATAATTTAAGCCTCTCAAAAGGGGAAAAATTGGTTTCTAGAAAAAGATAAATTGGTTTCTAGAGAAGAAAGTCTTTGGTGAATTTGTGATTGCATGGGTTAGGATTGTTGTTGATGAGGTGCAGTGAAGCTCTTTAGCTCTTGATTGCCCCAACTAAAATTAGGGTGATTCCTTCATTCAAAATTATAAGTTTTTTGAGAAAGGGTCATTGGGTGGTGGCTTTTTTATGCAACCAAAACCGTCGGTTAAGAATTTCTTCTCGGTAAAGGAGAGATAACCTTGTTGCAAGTATAGTTCCCAACCAACAAGTAATGTCCGATCAAAGTTTAAAATTTCTAATTATAACCGAGAGTCTTTCAACCTCGGGTCGTATTCCCTAGGAACTAATGCTAATAAGTGCACACAATTTTGGTTGTGAAGATCAAAAGGGAGTTTTCAACGATAAGGAAGCAAACAAAAAAGGAGATAAAAGAACAAGACAAAATTGCAATTGATAAAGTAATAAAGGAATAAAAGAACTATGTATGTAATATAGACAAGGAATACTATAAAGTGATGGGAAAATGGTTCAAAACATAAATGAAACCTTGACTTGGGATTAGTCATGGAATCCTTTCCTTGCCATAACCACAACTATGATAATTGTGATGGATTAATCTCACTAAGTCAACCCTTAACATTGAAGGATAAGTCAAGCGAGCATAGTTGCTTTTAATCCACAAATCCTAGTTAACTTAACAAATTAATTGGTAAAAAGCTAGCATTAGTGGAAATAATAACAACTAACAACCCAAGAATTATCACTAAATGTTGGAAATTATGGCTCTATAATCCATATACTCATTTTCCCCAAGCCAAGGGGTGAAAATTTACCCCATAATCAAATTTGGCATTTCATCAAACACATGGTAGGCATAAACATAAAACATAACGAAATTGGAAAAATGATAAAAACTATGAACCACAAATGATCAAATTCAATAAAAGCAACTCAAACAAACATGTAATAATATTCAAACATCAAATTCATTAACTATAAATCAAAATTGCCAAACTTTGTATATATTGACAAGAGAAATGAAAGTAAAAGAAAGTGTAGAACAAGTGCAGTAATTAAAAGAGAAATTAAAGACATACTTACAATGAGATAGCAAAATCCGAAGCCAAAATTGAAGTATAAAATGCTACAAACCCTAATTAAACCTAAGGAAACTTGAGAGAAAACATAAACTAAACTACCTTAAAACTACTCCTAAAATGTATTCCATGAATTATGATAGTGTGTGTTATGATGTGTGGTTGCTTTCCCCTTCAAATATGCTCCAAAGCCTTCATAAATGGGCCAAAAATGTGAGTCCACATGACTTTTTAATGGAGGCATGCGCTGGTACATGTGCATACGCACAGGTCTGTGCATGGGCACACTAGCTGATTTTCCTCTTGTGCTTGGGCACAGACCTGTGCGTGGGCACATGTACTGATTTCCATTCTATCCTGAGCATGGGCACAGCCTATGGGTAGGTACAGGTGCTGATTTTGGTGTGTGGGCAGAGAAGTTGTGTGTGAGCACAGGTGTTGATTTTGACATCTGTGCGTGAGCATAGAAGTTGTGCGTGGGCACAGGCTGAATTGCCTATGTCCTTTGTTTTCTTCATGTTTTCTCCCTTTTTGCATGCTTTCTTCCACTTCTACCAATGGAAACCATTCTTGCCTCTAGGACCTGAAATCACTCAACAATCATATCACGATATTGAATGGAATAAAAGTACGATTAAATTGCTCAATTTAAGCACAAAAAAATGCATGTTTTCACAATTAAGCTCAATTTAGAGATCAAACATAAAAGTATGCTATTTTAGTGAATAAGTGGGAGTTTATATGATGAAATCCATCCAATTCAAGCTAAAATATATCGTCAACTTTGGACTCATTAATTCTCTCACACTTAAACAATAGCATGTCCTCATGCTAAACCAAACAAGGAGAATGATTAAAGGAAAACAACTTGTTGAATGCAACTATCTATATGCATGCAAGTATGTATATACTATATATAACTATATATACTATAGTTTCTATTGATTTGGTGAAAACAAATAATCAAATTTCCAAGTAAGAGTATAGACATATAGGGCTAAGCAAAGAAGTAGCTCAATGCAATTAAAATTTAGAGAATTGATTTACTCATCAAAATAAAGCAACTTGCAAGAATACATAATAATAAGTATGAAAACATAGAGTATAATGATCGAATGCTCACTAGGTGTGTATACACTCTCAACGCTCAGTGTTTTAGGGTTTAATCACTCAAGTCTCCTCCTAATCATTTTCAAAGATTTGATTTTCATCTAACAATCAACAAATATGTGATGCATGAATGCTATTATCATGAGGACTTTAGAGGGATGTAATGGGGTTAAAGTTAAGGTAGGATAAATATGGCTAAGTGGACTAAGGAATTGGTCTTTGATTAGCTCAAGTGTCCAACTCAACCATCATCAACCAAATAACAAAATATGAAACCTAACTTCCCATAATCACACTTTTTATACACATTGATGCATCTTTTTCATACAAGTCCACATATACATTTCTTATTCTTTTTTTTTCTTTTCACTGGGGCAACCTTTGTCCCTCCTTATTATTATTTATTATTTTTTTCATATATTTTTTTCTATTTCTTCTTTTTTCTTCTATGATCAATGCATATGGTTAAAGCAAATTGATATATGAATGTGCACCCATTTTCCAAAATTTTTCTCTTTCAATGCATACCCAATACAAACTTTTGTCATTCACTACCAATGTTTCCCAAAATTCTCCCTCTCCCAAGCCCCGTACTTAAATGAAACACACTCTTTAACCTAAGCTAATAAAAGATGCAATTCAAGGTATTTCATGATTTTTCGCTTAGGATTGTGATGTGGTTATGTTAAAAACAATAGGGTAAATAAAGCTCAAAGGGGTTAACAATGGTAGATGCAATGGTAAGTCTATATGTGTTAGTGAGCTTAAATACAAAGATGGCCTCAATCATGCTCAACGCATTCAAACATCAAACATTGGAAATAAAGAATCAAGCAAAACCAAGATTACAATGAACAAAATTGTGGTTAAAATGTGTAACCACTCATTACGGCTCAACAACTTACAAGGTTGTTTTGTTCTATCACCTTTCTATGTTCCACAAAAATCATTCAAGCAAGTTTAAAAACAAATTTCCAAATAAATTCAATAGAACGCCCTAAAAATAAAATTCTTGGAAATCTTTGTTGTTTTTCACCAAAATTATTTCCTATATGTATGTATAATGTGATGGAGGCAATTTTCAAATTTCCTAGTTCTTTTCCAAATTTTCAACAACCAAAAAGTAACATGAACAATTAGGATTAAAATTGAACTAGGTGCTATACTATTCACAACATCCAATCATAACTTCTATCTATAATATATATATCATGAAAAAGATGCAAAATGCAATAGATATAAACTATGAATAGTCTAAGATATATGTATTAAAAGAAAATGCAATGCATTAATAAAAAAACACTACGAATAACTACAAGAAACATAATAAAAGAAAACAAAAAATAAAAGTGCAAAGTTTTCGAAAAAAAATTTACACCCCGAAAGTGGTGAATCCTCCCCCACACTTAAGCGTTGCACGGTCCTCCGTGCACGAACACAATCTCGGGAGAATGTCTCTCAAGAGATCCACCTTCACGGATGCGGGGGCTTGGGTTGTGCTAAAATCTTCCAAGTCTAATGCATTCTTGGCATCTTCATCCTTGGTGTCTTCCTTCTCTCCCGGCTCCTTGCCATTATGCCTCATCCTTAAAAAGAGTGAATAAAGTATACTTAAGAATCATAAGACAAGTAGCACAAAAAGGTAAAGGGGTAAGTAAATAAACATCTAATTGAGGAAGTTTCCATAGAAGTGTGGTACGATAAAAAATTAGCCGTGTGTGTATTCCAATTATGCGCGCGGTTGGAACACACACACAACGGCCGATTAAAATGGCATCTACACAATCAAAAGTAATAGCATGTGTTCCTCAATTAGATAGCCTAGATTGCAATTAAAGAATAAGCAAGAGATAAGGCAAAGGCAAACCTAGGTAACCACAAAAGTGAATTGAGTATTTGATATTGGATATTGAAATTGTTCACGTGAAAGTGCAAGATGAGTAGAAAGTGGCACAATTAACAATAACCAGTTCATGATAAAAAGAGAACTACTTATTCATCTTCAAAATTAATGATATAGTCACTTGGTAAAAGTACTTGTTGCACAAAGTGACAAGTTTGATAAGAATCAAGCCAAGTCACTCAAAAAAATGCAAAGCATTAAAACCAAACGAGTACCTTGTTATGTGATTATATGAAAAGCATGATGAATAAGTAATTCAACTCAATCCACTTAATTCAATGTGCACTTACATAATTTGTCCTAGTGGTACAAGCAAAACATGAGTATTCAAAGACACTAAGTAGTAGTAAATAAAGGCAAAGTATAAGTGCATTAATGAAATTCAATCAACAAGCAACCCAATCAACATCAAGCAAACACTTGCAACTTATTCAATTAACAAGCAAGTAAGCCAAAAACAAATGCAACTACTAAAATGAAAATAAAATGCAATGAAAACTAAGTAAAACAAGTAGAGAACAATGGAAAAGGCAATAAAAGAGAGGGATAGGGGTGGCGGAAGTGCTTAGGGCTCAATTGAAAGTGCATTACAAATTTTACCCAAAACAGCACTTGTGCATACGCACAGGTATGTGTGCGTACGCACAAAAGGTGAAAAGTGGCGGGTGTACGCTTGCACCAGGTGTGCGAGTGCTCTGAACAGAGAGGGAAACAAGATGTGTGCGTACGCACTATCACGTGTGCGTGCACAAAGAAACGTCTTTTTTTTTCTTTAGGTTGAGGATCATGTGTGCGTGTGTACACAGGTCCGTGCGCATGCACAAGAGAGAAAAAGGGGTAGGGTTCACGTGCACAGGTTGTGCCAACGCTCCCACCAAAGTGGTTGCAAGTTGGCGTTCGGACGCACAAGCCTGTGCGGTCGCACAGGGAGTGCGAAAAGAGGAGTGTGTGCGTACGCACAAACTGGTGCGCACGCACAAAGCGCAAAACACAGGGGAATGCACGCGCACAAGGCGTCCGAGCGCTCCCAGCAGAGGCTTGGCAAGGTGGTGCGTGTATGCATAGCAGGGTGCGTACGCACAGGAAATAAAATTTCTTTATTGTGTGCGTACGCACAAGTGTGTGTGCACGCACATGCCCTATTTTTCCTAAAAATTGTTCTTCAAAATCTAAGGTACCAAGCCTTAACTCAACCAAAATTCAACACTGAAACATTAAAAAATTCACAAAATCATGATCCATATGCAAATTAACCTACTAAACTCAAAACTAAACTAATTCTAAGCGAACCAAGACAAGTAAGCATGCAATAAACCAAAACTATAAACAAAGAGCAAGGGTAAGAAAGATGCCATCATGGTGGGGTGTCTCCCACCTAGCACTTTGGTTTATAGTCCTTAAGTTGGACTTTTTTTAGGAGACTCTTGCTAGGGTGGCTTGCGTTTCCACTCCTCTTTGAATTTCCATCTAAGCTTGAACTTTATAGGTCCTTCGGAATCCCATGTTCTAGTTTCCCACTCACCTTCTTGTTGATCTTTATGCTTCAAGCCGGATGGACAAGCTCTTAAATGACCCTTGAAGCCACCTGGTGGACGAAATTGTGATCTACGTTCCTTGGATTTTGAATGAAAGCTTTATTATGGCACTGGTTGAATTCACAACTCCGTTCAACTAACCAGCAAGTGTACTGGGTCGTCCAAGTAATAAACCTTACATGAGTAAGGGTCGATCCCACAGAGATTGTTGGTATGAAGCAAGCTATGGTCACCTTCTAAATCTCAGTTAGGGAGATTAAAGGGTAATTGTGATTATTGGAATAATAAATAAAAAGGAATAATAAAAGGGATAGAATACTTATGCAGATTCATTGGTGGGAATTTCAGATAAGCGGATGGAGATGCTGTAGAGCCCAAGGACGCCTGCTCTCTTACTGCTTCTACTCAATCCTTCTTACTCCTTTCCATGGCAAGATTTGTATAGGGGTTCACCATCAACTGTGGCTACTTTCATCCTCTCGGGAAAATGATCCTATGCGGTTGTCAGTCGCACGGCATCGTCTGGAGGCATCACCCATGGTTGATGGCTACATCCCATCCTCGCAGTGAAAACTA
>NW_026263908.1:16511-16957 GCF_000817695.3 Arachis duranensis
GATCCTGTGGGGTCCACAGGTCCTGAGGTGAAAAGAAATACCATTCCTTCACCATATAGGCATGTAAATTGCCTCCATGCATCATTCTGGCGTTCAAACGCCCATTGGTGCATGTTCTGGGCGTTAAACGCCCATGTAATGCATGTTTCTGGTGTTGAACGCCAGTTTCATGCTTGTTTCTGGCGTTCAGCACCAGATTGTCCTCTGTGTGCACATCCTGGCGTTAAACGCCAGGTTGTTGCTTGTTTCTGGCGTTCAGCACCAGAATGGTGCTCTGTTCTGGCATTGAACGCCGGCCAGATGCACCTTCTGGGCGTTGAACGCCAGCCCGTGCGTCCTCCAGGGTGAAAAATTCTTTTCTTCTATTTTTGACTCTGTTTTTAATTTTTTTGATTTTTTCGTGACTCCTCATGATCATGTACCTAATTAAACACAAAAATAACAAA
>NW_026263909.1:0-4379 GCF_000817695.3 Arachis duranensis
GAGTGTTTGCCAAAAACGCTGGAGAGCTGGACAGCCTGACCTTACCTCCTTCAATGGAGTATATCTTGAGCTACAAAACTCTAAATGAGGTGATTCCAGTGGCATTGGAAAGTAGACATCAAGAGCTTTCCAACCATATATCATACTATGGGGTTGGCATTCATTTGAAGCTTCAAAAGCTGGCTTCATTTAGAGCTTCAGGATCTGAGCACGTTGGCAACGCTGGAAACAAGGGCGTTTTCACCAAAAACGTGTGCGATTTTGGCAGCCTGACTCTGTCTTCTTCAAACGCGCATAACTTGAGCTACAGAGATCCAATTGACATGCTTTCAGTTGTTTTGGAAAGCTGACATTCAGAGCTTTCCAACCATATATAATAGTCTATAGTGGAGCATGAAATGGAAGCTCAAATCAGAGTTATTTTTAGACCTAAAAAAAACAAGAACATGAAGTTGAAATTCAAGGAGGCATGAATGAGTCCAAAGAAGGTCGAGCACGTTACCAAGGCAAGGAGGAGAAGGCGTGTTCATTAACAACGCTAAGAGGCAAAGAATTTGGGCTAAGGAAGGGCACTAGCACGTTGCCAACTTGGAATGAACTGGCGTGTTTGATAAAAACGCCACAACCAAGGCAACTTGACCTTGCCTTCTTCAATGGAGCATAACTTGAGCTAGGAAGATCCAATTGAGATGAGCCCAAGTGCATTAGAAAGAAGACATTCTGAGATTTCCAATGATATATGATAGTCTATATTGAAGCAGAGGATTGAAGCTCAAATTATAGGCAACATTAGGCATGAAAAGTGGAGCCAAGAAGAAGAAAAGCCAAGTTGTTAGCAACAACTTGGGCTAACAACGCCAAGCACCAAGTCCCACTCCCAGGAAAATGCCTTGCACGTTGCCAACTTACAACACTCGTGTGTTTGCCAGTAACGCCCCTCAATGGGCCAAAATTGATGGAAACTTGCTCTGCTCTTTGCTCTCTTCAGAAGGGGAATACTTCCTCCATTGGACCAAGAATTCAACAAGGGAAAAGCCCACATTGCTAATCCAATTGAAGACCTCCAAATGAGTTTTAGGAGTAGTATAAATAGAGTAGAGTTTTGTACTTAAGGGGGGAGCTTCTGAACTTTTCACACTTAGATTTTTATTTTTTTACTTTTTATTTTTTTTATTTTTTAGAAACTTTTAGATAGATTTTGTAAAAGTTACTTTCGGAAGCAATTTTAGAATTTTAGTTTTCTAAGAACTTCTTCTTCTTCATTCTTCATTTTTCTTTACTACTCACTTTTTAATGTCTACTTTTATACTTGTTGTTAAATTGAGAGCTATGATTCACTAAACCCCATTTTCATTAGGGGGAGGAGCTTTGCTCATTTGAATGGGTTGATAACTTTTCTTTTCCTTCTCAATTCAAGTGGTTCATCTAAGAGGAAACTCTTGTTCTTCACAGATTCAATCACCATCGAGAGAGGGATTGAATCTATATGAATTATGTGGTGAACTTGAGAAAGGAGCTACATAATTCAGTTTAGAGTTCATCCTTTCATGATTTCCTTAATCAATACACTTTGGTTGGTATGTGAGATGTAACCTCCCTTGGTTGAGATTTTGGAAGTTGTGTGGCTTAGATTAGAAATTGAACTTCATCTCTTCTCATGAACAATTAGATCACGAGAGTGGCAATTGGTTGTGTTGAGAGAAATTGAGTTACCAAGAGATTGGGACTCAATTACCCACTTTGCCATGGATCTATACCCATGATTGAGAAGGCATTGATCAACATCAATTCATGAGAATTTGCATCTCTAATCCCTAATGATCCTTTCCATCATTCATTCTCATTTCTTTTGCTCTCTAGTTCTTTGAATACCCATTACCCAATTCCCTTCCACATTCTTGCAATTCATCATTCTCGCCAATTACATTCTGTTTTCTATTTCTTGCAATCTACTTTTCTGCTCTTTACATTTCCGTAGTCTTTATTTTCTTGCAATTTATCTTTAATGTCATTAAGTTTCTTGCATTTTAAGTTTCAGTTATTTACTTTCATTGTTCTTCCTTATTCTAGTTCTTTAAATTCCTTGTTATTTAACTTTCTGCAATTACATTCAAGAATCAAATCTCATGAAATCAAAACCATGTTTGCTTGACTAAATTTACCATTTAACCAAAGTTTGCTTAATCTACCAATCTCCATGGGATCGACCTCACTCTTAGTGAGTTTTATTACTTGATACGACCCGGTATACTTGCCGGTTGTACGTGAATCTTAATTTTCGCGTATCAAGTTTTTGGCGCCATTGCCGGGGATTGACAATGATTAAGTGAATGGTAATTTAGATTAAGCATTTTTTTTGCTTTGTACAGTTCTTTTAATTTTTTTCTTTTTGACACTAAAGTGTTTGTGTTATTGCCTCACTAAAAAATTCTCATCTGAGACATGAATTTTAATTGCTTTGGTGATTGTGTTTTACAAAACTTAAATGGAGTTTACCTCATCTTTTGATCAAACAAACTTTCTGGGATATCACCCACCACCACCAATCTCTAATGGTGGCTGGGAATATCACCAAGAAAATACAAATTCTGAGCACTCCAATCCATGGAGATTTGCTTCAGAGACACAAGATGAGCAAGAGAATCATATGGGATATTTTCCTCCACCACAAAATGATGCAAGTTGCTATTCTAATGGTGGATAGGAGTATCACCACGAAATGATAGATAATAAAGCAATTCACATGAGATATGATCCAGGACCACAAAATGACTTATATCATTATCCTCATGGTCTCTGTGCATATCAACAAAAGTGTGAGCAATTAAGAGAAGTGACTTTTTTCCCAGAGCCACAAAGTGAACCATGCTGTTATGACATTGACACAAACTATGGCTGGGAAGGGAATTTTAATTCTCTAAATGCTATTCATCAAGAGACATCATCTCTTGATTATGCTTTCAACAAATTCATGCAAGATTCCTCCCAAGGACCACAAGATTGTCCATACTATGATGATTTCAACAAATCTTCAAGTTGTGCCTGGGAGGAGCAAAACCAGAAAGCATTTGAGAGCCCATATTCCACTTATCAAGAGCCATCACCTCTTAATTATCGAACCTCACCTCCAAATTTTTCATATCAAAATTCTTCACCACTTGAGTTTGCCTCAACACAAAATTCCTTCCAAAATTCATACAATTCAATTCATCAACCACAAAATTCATTTCACTATACAGAAAACTCATTTCAAAATTCACAAAATTCATTTCACAACTCACAAAACTCCTTCCATACTCCCCAAAATGACTTCACCACAACACATCTATATCCACAAAATTACTCTAAACCTTCATCTTTGGAGCTAGTAGTTGAGGATCACCTTCAATGGTCTAGAGAATTATTAGAATCTTGGAAAGAACAAGAAATCCTCTTCAAGAAGATGGATGGGCACTTAGAGAAAATAAGGAAACATTTAGGATTGCCAAGCATTGAGGATGAAGACCAACTTGTGAGTGAGAAAGTGGAAAAAGAAGAACAAAAGGTCCCTTTGTCAAATGAAATTGTAATGAAGGATGAGGAACATGAGCCAAGGATTCCATGTCCACAGAGGCTAATTGAAGTGACAATAGAACATGAAGATTCCCTCCTGACGATTGGATTTTTGACGGTTTAGAATTTCTCAAATAAATTCTCGTTGTAAAGTATAGTTTCTAAACCAAACAATAATCCTTTCGTACAAAAAGTTGTTTGTCACTAGTACAAACCCCTAAAATTTATAAACCGAAGTATTCAAACCTCGGGCGTTCTCCCTAGGAATTGTAATGAAGTGTCTTGTTATTGGTTGTGAATTATATTTGGGGTTTTTAAGCTTTTGGACAAGAAATATAAATGGCAAAGAAAATAAACTAACAACTAACAAAGCTCTTGGCAAGGTATGAGAACTAGAAGTCCTATCCTAGTTATCCTCCTCAATTGTGATGACAAATTGTCCATTGTTCCCACTTAGTTAACCTCTAACCATGGAGGAAAGTCAAGTGGATGAATCAATTTGATTCCTCAAATCCCAATCAACTCCTAAAGGAAAGACTAGCTTTAGGGGTATTCAAATCAATTAGCAACTTCTAATTATCAATCAACAAAGGAATTAGAAAACTCAAGAGTCACTAATTACTCTATCTAGGCCAAGAGGGACAAAATCTACTCTAAAACCCAACCAAGCATTTCATCAAACACATGGAAGGCGTAAAAGGAAAGCATAGTAAATCAACAACAAGAATAGAATCTAACAATAATTATTGCAAAGAATTAACAACAACAATCAAGGAAATCACAATTATCATGAATTACCTCAAATTGCATTATTGAAAGAAAATAAA
>NW_026263909.1:4703-5022 GCF_000817695.3 Arachis duranensis
AAGGTATCTAATAGAATCAAGGTGAATTAAATTTATCTATTTTGAGTCCTAAAAAGCATGTTTTCACTCTTAAGCACAATTAAAGGAGAATATACAAAACCATGCTATTTTATTGAATAAATACGGGTGAAAGGTGATAAAATCCCCTAAAATCAATACAAGATAAACCCTACAAATGGGGTTTGTCAACCTTCCCACACTTAAACCAAGCATGTCCTCATGCTTAAGCCAAGAGAAGGCAAAGGGATCAACATTTATTCAATGAAAACTAACTAAATGCAATCTACCTATATGCAACTATCTACATGAATGCAATTGC
>NW_026263909.1:11270-16946 GCF_000817695.3 Arachis duranensis
AGAAATGAGTTGGATTGGGCCCACAAGGCTTCTAAAATCGCTGGCCACGTTTTACTTTAAGTGGACCATATGGCAGCAACGGCGCGTGCGCGTACTTTGCGCGTGCGCGCCACCATACGTGTAGCAACTATGGCAAATCTTATATCGTTGCGAAGCCCCAGATGTTAGCTTTCCAACCCAACTGAAACCGCATCATTTGGACCTCTGTAGCTCAAGTTATGGTCGTTTAAGTGCAAAGAGGTCGGCTTGACAGCTTTCCGGTTCTTTCATTTCTTCATGAGTTCTCCAACTTTTCATGCTTTCTTTCTTCATTCCCTTGATCCAATCTTTGCCTCCTAAACCTTAAATCACTTAACAAACATATCAAGGCATCTAATGGAATCAAGGAGAATTAGATTTAGCTATTTTAAGTCCTAAAAAGCATGTTTTCACTCTTAAGCTCAATTAAAGGAGAAGTTATAAAACCATGCTATTTCAATGGATAAATGTGGGTAAAAGGTGATAAAATCCCCTAAAATCAATACAAGATAAACCCTACAAATGGGGTTTGTCACCTCCCAAAGTTCTTAATGGAAAATCATGAAGAAGAAATGGAGGAAGAAAATCAAGGAGATTCACATTCAATTGAAGCAGAGAAGTGCATAGAGGAAGGGCTCATGGAACCACCAATTCAAGAGGCTCTTGATGAAGATAAAACTCCAATAATCACACAGCAACCATGTCTTGAAATCTAAGAAGTGAAGGCAATTAACAAAAGTACCAAGAAGAGGATTGTGACCAAGATACCAAGGACAACATTCAAGAGAATGTCAACTGCAACACATCCTTCCCCTAAACCAGCAAGCAAGCTCAATCAAGCTATGTACAAAAGGAGGCTTGCTGAGAGGAGACCAAGAAAGGGGACAAAAGCTGAAACTTCTCCCCCCTTGAAGTCATTCATCTTAACCAACTGGAAGAAGAGGAAGAAAGTGAGGAACAACATGTCAAGCTAATGACACTAAAAGAGCGCTTGTTGGGAGGCAATCCAACCTTGGGTAACGTTTTATTTCTTTGTCTAGTTCATTTTTTTCTGTCTATTTAGTTTAAATTTCAATAAATTGGCATATTATCATATTCTAAGTTTGGTGTTGCCCTGCAACAATTTGTTTTCAATCCCCTTGGATGATTGCATCAATTCTACATGGAAGTGTCACACTAAGATTCTAAGTTTGGTGTGCCACTTAATTTTTATGCAAATCATCCAGCAACACCACTTGTCTGCATAATCATAATGCCGCTATAGGGTTATATTTTTTTCTAGTTAGACAATTTTAGTTTTATTGATTTTTTTAGTCATTTTCTTATTTTTAATGCTTTCTTTTATTAATTGTGTTTGTTAATACATCACCCAGACATCCTTATTCATGACAGATTCTTCACTTGGTGATTGTATTTAACATATAACAGTTCCTTGTGTTTAGTTTTGGTTCAAATAAATTGACATATGGTTGTATTCTAAGTTTGGTGTTGCTATGCAACAAAATTTGCTTCAAATCCTTGCTGGATACTTGCATCAATTCCAAGTGAGAGTGTCACACTAAGTTTGGTGTGCCGCTTATACCTTTATGCAATGTATCATGCACATCATCTTATTTTTGCAATCACAGTGTCTTTGTTTCTCTTTGCCTTGATAGTTATTCTTAATTCTGCTTGCTTCAACACATGTATCACTAACATTTTATTGTGTAAGACATTCATGATCTATCTTAGCCCCACAGCCACGGTTCTAATTGTTGCTTGAGGACAAGCAATCATTCTAAGTTTGGTGTGGGAAGTGGGAGAATGGGAGGAAAATGACAACAATAGAGAAGATGGATTACAAGGTTGTAAAGTTCTTTTTCCTCTCATTTGTTTCCAGCACTTTAAATTGCATGATTGTCTTATTACCTTCTCTGTATACATGTGTGGTATGAATAGGCATAGTTTGATTTCTAAATTGTAACATGCTGCTGTGACATTATGACTACCAACTTGAGTTTTGTGAATTCAAAAGCAATAAAGTATCATGATCTTAAGCAAACAAGGAATTAAAGAAGAATTTAGTATGTGCATACAAGTATTGGAAAGCTAGTATGATTGATTGTTGCTCAATTGCATTAGATTTTATTTAATTAAAGTTTTCATGTAGAAAATTTTGTGAAATCTTTTGAAAATAATGAAAACCTTGAAGAAGCAAATGCAATTAAGGCAAAAAAAAGGGAAAGAATGAGAAAGCTAAAAGCTCTGAGTACCAATGACAATTCCATTGTTAAGTACTTGTGGTGTTTATGTATCAGGCCAAATGCTTGAAAACAAAACACTTAGAAGTCAAGGCTAGGCTCAAGTGCAAAAGCACTCCCTAAAAGCTCAAGGTTCTGAGCATCAATGATTAGAAAGTCAAGAAAAGAAAAAAAAGAGCTTAATGAAGTCCTCTAATTCAAATGCTTGTGGTGCTTATGTATCAAGTGGTAATACTTGAAAACAAAGCATTTAGAATCGTAGCTTTGTTATTAACTCATAGGGCAAAGCACCCAAAAGGAGAAGCTAATAAGAAAATCAAAAGCTTTTTCAAGGAAGAATTATAAGAAAAAGATTTCATAAAGTGAGCTAGATAGAAGCATCAATCATTTACATTTCTTTTGTGATTGTAGCATGCATAGAAAACTAGCTTGCCATGAACATTAACTTGCTATTCTTCTAACCTTGGATTGTCAATCTCTATTGCATGATTCTTTTCTTGCTTGAGGACAAGAAGATTTAAGTTTGGTGTTGTGATGCATTCGCATATTTGCCATTTTAACTAGTTAGTTTAGTTAGTTTTGGCTTAGTTTCATTCACTTTCTTTGAAATAAATGAGCAATTTTGTGAGTTTTTCCTCCATGCATTCATGAACCAAGAACTAGGTGGAATTTGGCTATATTTGCGCAAAGAATTCAAGGAGTTGAAAAATGAATTAGCATGAATGAATCTCTTGAAAATTGTTGCATAGAATGGCAAAACTTTGAAGCAAATTCTTTGGTTAATGATAGGTAATGAAGCAAGAAGGCATGGATAAGAAGGGTGTGAAGCACGTTGCCAAAGCCAAGTTCTGAAGGCGTGTTCCTTGGCAACGCAACAAGCAACCTTGGAGGGCAACTTCTAGCCTCGAGCACGTTGTCCACCTGTAGTAACAAGGGCGTGTTTGAAGGCAACGCCAGCAACAACGCCAAGAGCAAGATTTTAGGCCAACCAAGAGCTCGAGCACGTTGTTGCCTTGGGTATGAACTAGAGTGTCCATCAACAACACCCAACAATGCAAGGCAGCCCTAGAGAGTAAATTTGGGCGTTGCCAACTTGGAGAAAGGGGGCGTGTTCCTTGGCAACGCAGGCAAGCAAGGATGCTGGGCCAAGGAAGAGCTCAAGGGTGTTGCCAACTTGGGAATGCATTGGCGTGCTCATCAACAATGCAGCAATGCTTAAAGCTAGGAAGCATAAGTTAACACGTTGGCAACTTGAAGGAACAAAGGAGTGTTTGCCAAAAACGCTGGAGAGCTGGACAGCCTGACCTTACCTCCTTCAATGGAGTATATCTTGAGCTACAAAACTCCAAATGAGGTGATTCCAGTGGCATTGGAAAGTAGACATCAAGAGCTTTCCAACCATATATCATACTATGGGGTTGGCATTGATTTGAATCTTCAAAATCTGGCTTCATTTAGAGCTTCAGAATCTGAGCACATTGGCAACGCTGGAAAAAAGGGCGTTTTCACCAAAAACGTGTGCGATTTTGGCAGCCTGACCCTGTCTCCTTCAAATGAGCATAACTTGAGCTACAAAGATCCAATTGACATGATTCCAGTTGCGTTAGAAAGCTGACATTCAGAGCTTTCAAACCATATATAATAGTCTATAGTGGAGCATGAAATGGAAGCTCAAATCAGAGTTATTTTTAGACCAAAAAAAAACAAGAACATGAAGTTGAAATTCAAGGAGGCATGAATGAGTCCAAAGAAGGTCGAGCACGTTACCAAGGCAAGGAGGAGAAGGCGTGTTCATTAAAAACGCTAAGGGGCAGAGAATTTGGGCCAAGGAAGGGCACTAGCACGTTGCCAACTTGGAATGAACTGGCGTGTTTGATAAAAACGCCACAACCAAGGCAACTTGACCTTGCCTTCTTCAATGGAGCATAACTTGAGCTAGGAAGATCCAATTGAGATGAGCCCAAGTGCATTAGAAAGAAGACATTCTGAGATTTCCAATGATATATGATAGTCTATATTGAAGCAGAGGATTGAAGCTCAAATTATAGGCAACATTAGGCATGAAAAGTGGAGCCAAGAAGAAGAAAAGCCAAGTTGTTAGCAACAACTTGGGCTAACAACGCCAAGCACCAAGTCCCACTCCCAGGAAAATGCCTTGCACGTTGCCAACTTATAACACTGGCGTGTTTGCCAGTAACGCCCCTCAATGGGCTAGAATTGATGGAAACTTGCTCTGCTCTTTGCTCTCTTCAGAAGGGGAATACTTCCTCCATTGGACCAAGAATTCAACAAGGGAAAAGCCTACATTGTTAATCCAATTGAAGACCTTCAAATGAGTTTTAGGAGTAGTATAAATAGAGTAGAGTTTGTACTTAAGGGGGAAGCTTTTGAACTTTTCACACTTAGATTTTTATTTTTTTACTTTTTAGTTTTTTTTTTATTTTTTAGAAACTTTTAGATAGATTTTGTAAAAGTTACTTTCGGAAGCAATTTTAGAATTTTAGTTTTCTAAGAACTTCTTTTTCTTCATTCTTCATTTTTCTTTACTACTCACTTTTTAATGTCTACTTTTATACTTGTTGTTAAATTTAGAGCTATGATTCACTAAACCCCATTTTCATTAGGGGGAGGAGCTTTGCTCATTTGAATGGGTTGATAACTTTTCTTTTCCTTCTCAATTCAAGTGGTTCATCTAAGAGGAAACTCTTGTTCTTCACAGATTCAATCACCATCGAGAGAGGGGTTGAATCTATATGAATTATGTGATGAACATGAGAAAGGAGTCACATAACTCAGTTTAGAGTTCATCCTGTTATAATTCCCTTGATTGATACACTTTGGGTTGGTATGTGAGATGTAGTATGTGAGATGTAACCTCCCTTGGTTGAGATTTTGGAAGTTGTGTGGCTTGGATTAGAAATTGAACTTCATCTCTTCTCATGAACAATTAGATCACGAGAGTGGCAATTGGTTGTGTTGAGAGAAATTGAGTTACCAAGAGATTGGGACTCAATTACCCACTTTTCCATGGATCTATACCCATGATTGAGAAGGCATTGATCAACATCAATTCATGAGAATTTGCATCTCTGATCCCTAATGATCCTTTCCGTCATTCATTCTCATTTCTTTTGCTCTCTAGTTCTTTGAATACCCATTACCCAATTTCCTTCCACATTCTTGCAATTCATCATTCTCGCCAATTACATTCTGTTTTCTATTTCTTGCAATCTACTTTTCTGCTCTTTACATTTCCGTAGTCTTTATTTTCTTGTAATTTATCTTTAATGTCATTTAAGTTTCTTGCATTTTAAGTTTCAGTTATTTAAAATAAAAAATATTGTTGGAGTTTATTTTATTTTTATTATTTAAATAAAAAATATTTAATAATATAATTTAAAAATTCAAAAATAAAAAT
>NW_026263910.1:0-764 GCF_000817695.3 Arachis duranensis
TCAATGATCCCCAGCTTCTCCATTACAGAGAGTGGCATAAGATTTATCCCTGACCATAGATCACATAGAGCTTTTTCAAAGGTCATGGTGCCTATGGTATAAGGTATTAAGAACTTGCCAGGATCTTGTCTCTTTTGAGGTAAAATTTTCTGAATCCAAGTGTCTAGTTCACCAATGAGCAAGGGAGGTTCAATTTCCCCAGTCTCATTACCAAATAACTTGGCATTCAGCTTCATGATAGCTCCTAAATATTGAGCAACTTGCTCTCCAGTCACATCTTCATCCTCTTCAGAGGAAGAATAGTCTTCAGAGCTCATGAATGGCAGAAGGAGATTTAATGGAATCTCTATGGTCTCTATATGAGCCTCAGATTCCTTTGGATCCTTAATAGGAAACCCCTTCTTGCTTGAGGGACGTCCCAGGAGGTCTTCCTCACTAGGATTTTTGTCCTCCTCCTCCCTTGTGCATTCGGCCACATTGATTATATCAATGGCCTTACACTCTCCTTTTGGATTCTCTTCTGTATTGCTTGGGAGAATACTGGGAGGAGTTTCAATGACTTTCTTACTCAGCTGGCCCACTTGTGCCTCCAGATTTCTGATGGAGGATCTTGTTTCACTCATGAAACTGAAAGTGGCCTTTGACAGATCAGAGAATATATTGGCTAAATTAGAAGTGTTTTGTTCAGAATTCTCTGTCTGTTACTGAGAAGATGATGGATATGGCTTGCTATTGCTCAGCCTATTGCGTCCACCATTGTTAAA
>NW_026263910.1:1121-3806 GCF_000817695.3 Arachis duranensis
CTCAGTTAAAAACTGATAAGGATCTTCAGATGGAAGTCCATAAAACTTGCAGTTTTGTTGCATTAAGGCAATTAGCTGAGCTTTAAGCTCAAAGTTATTGGCTCCAATGGCAGGAATGGAGATGCTTCTTCCATCAAATTTGGACGTTGGCTTTGTGAAGTCACCAAGCATTCTCCTTGCATTATTATTATTTTCGGCTGCCATCTCCTTCTCTTGTTCGAAAATTTCTGAAAGGTTGTTTCTGGATTGTTGTAATTTAGTTTCTCTTAGTTTCCTTTTCAGAGTCCTTTCAGGTTCAGGATCAATTTCAACAAGAGTGCCTTTTTTCTTGTTCCTGCTCATATGAAAGAGAAGAAAACAAGAAAAGAACGAGGAATCCTTTATGTCACAGTATAGAGATTCCTTTATGTTAGTAGAAAAAGAAAGGAGAGAAGAATGTAGAAGAGTGGGTTCGGATATTTAGATGGAGAGAGGTGAAGAGAAGTGCTAGTAATTAAATAATTAAATAGAATAAGAAAAGAGAGGGAGAATTTCGAAAATAATTTTGAAATAGGGGTTAGTATTTTCGAAAATTAAAAGATAAGATAGAATTAAAATTAAAACAATTAATTAATTAAAAAGAATTTTTGAAAAAGAGAGAGGTATTTTCGAAAATTAGAGAGGCAAAAGTAGTTAGGTGGTTTTGAAAAAGATAAGAAACAAACAAAAAGTTAATTAGTTAGTTGAAAAAGATTTTAAAATCAAATTTTAAAAAGATAAGAAGATAAGAAGTTAGATAAGATATTCTAAAATCAAATTTTGAAAAATAAAATTTTAAAAAAGATAAGATAAAAATTTTGAAGAAAAAGATATTTTGAAAAAGATTTAATTTTTTTTAAAATGACTTAACTAACAATAAACTACAAGATAAGATTCTAGAATTTAAAGATTGAACATTTCTTAACAAGAAAGTAACAAACTTCAAATTTTTTAATCAATCACATTAATTGTTAGCTAATTTTCGAAAATTTGATATAAAGATAAGAAAAAGATTTTGAAAATATTTAGAAAAAGATTTTTGAAATTTTCGAAAAATAGAAAAAATGAAAAGGATATAATTTTTGAAAAAGATTTTGAAAAGATAAGATTTTTAAAATTGAAATTTTGACTTGACTTGTAAGAAACAACTAATTTTTTTTTAAAATTTTTGACCAAGTCAACCCAAAATTTCGAAAATTTGGAGGGAAATAAGGAAAAGATATTTTTTTATTTTTGAATTTTTAATTATGAGAGAGAAAAACAACAAAAATACTCAATGCATGAAATTTTTAGATCAAAACAATGAATGCATGCTAGAATGCTATGAATGTTAAGATGAACACCAAGAACACTTTGAAGATCATGATGAACATCAAGAACATATTTTTGAAAATTTTTTGATGCAAATAAAACATGCAAGACACCAAACTTAGAAATCTTTAATGCATGGACTCTAACAAACGAAAAATGCATATGAAAAACAACAAACAACACAAAACAAGAAAACATCAAGATCAAACAAGAGGAGTTATCAAGAACAACTTGAAGATCATGAAGAACACTATGAATGCATGGAATTTTTGAAAAATGCAAGAAAAATTTTTAAAACATGCAAGACACCAAACTTAAAAATTGACTCAAGACTCAAACAAGAAACACAAAATATTTTTGATTTTTATGATTTTCTAAAAAATTTTTTTTTGGATTTTTATTAAATTTTTTTTCGAAAATATTTTTTGGAAAAACGAAAAATAAAAGAAAAATTTTTGAAAATGATTTTTGAAAAGAAAATTACCTAATCTGAGCAACAAGATGAACCGTCAGTTGTCCATACTCGAACAATCCCCGGCAACGGCGCCAAAAACTTGGTGGACGAAATTGTGATCCATGCTCTTTGTACTTGTATGAAATTTAATAATTGGCTCTATTTGAATTCACAACTCCGTTCAACTAACCAGCAAGTGTACTGGGTCGTCCAAGTAATAAACCTTACGCGAGTAAGGGTCGATCCCACAGAGATTGTTGGTATGAAGCAAGCTATGGTCACCTTGTAAATCTCAGTTAGACAGATTAAATGGTTATAGGTTTCGAAAATTAATAATAAAAGGAAAATAAAAGGGATATAAATACTTATGTAAATTAATAGTGGGAGTTTCAGATAGGTGTATGGAGATGCTGTGCTCCTCTTGAATCTCTACTTTCTCATTGCTTTCATTCAATCCTTCTTACTCCTTTCCATGGCAAGCTGTATGTAGGGCATCAACGTTGTCAATGGCTACATCCCATCCTCTCAGTGAAAACGGTCTTATGCTCTATCACAGCACGACTAATCATCTGTCGGTTCTCAATCAGGTTGGAATATAATCCCTTGATTTTTTTGCGTTTGTCATCACACCCAGCCTTCAGGAGTTTGAAGCTCTCACAGTCATTCAATCCCAGAATCCTACTCGGAATACCATAGACAAGGTTTAGACTTTTCGGATCCTCATGAATGCCGCCATTTATCTAGCTTATACCACGAAGATTCTGTTGGGGAATCTAAGAGATATGCGCCCGGCCTAGAGTAGAACGGAAGTGGTTGTCAAACACGCGCGTTCATAGGTGAGAATGATGATGAGTGTCACGGATCATCACATTCATCAAGTTGAAGTGCAACGTATATCTTGG
>NW_026263910.1:11072-12986 GCF_000817695.3 Arachis duranensis
ATTTTGTTATTGTAAAAAACGATTAGCCTTCAAAATATCTAATATACAAATTAAAACACTAAAATAGTAATTTAAATAATAATATATAATTTAAAATTCTATTGTTTTAGGTTTTATATTTTAAAAAATTAAATAATTTTTCTCTTAACACTACCATCAAAATTTTTCTCTTTTTATATACATTACTAAATAATTATTTAGAAATTCACTTTCCAACGCAATTAGAAGTCGACTCTTATTGATATTTATAGTTTAAAAAGTTCTTTCAATTAATACAGTTGCTATGCAAAAATTAAAACTAATTTAAAAAAAGATAAATAATATTCTTTTGAGTTGATTTTAAAAAAAAACATTAATTTCGTTTAAATTTGAGAATTTATCATTCTAACGAATTTCTAATATAAAATTTTTAAATTGACAATTAAGTACCAAAAGTTGAGTAAAAAATTATTGTGGGGTCAAATTTAATAATCTAATGGGGCAAATAAATATTATTATCATATAGTATTCAAAAGAATTTCAAATCGTAGTGGGGGCGCTTGCCCCCACTCCATTGTACATAGAACCGTCCCTGCATAGATAATGTGTCCAGAGATACTGAATTAATATATTTTGTGTCCATTTTGATAGCAAGGACACAGAGACACTAACAAGAAACACAATTTATTTTTTATTTTTTTATTATTTTTGTTAATTTTTTATAGTTATATTTTTTATTATTGTATTTTTTCTCAAATTTTTTGAATGGAAAAAAAATGAGAATAATGTGACGGCCTTCTGCTATGGAGCTTGGGAATAAATTAAATGCTCAAATTTGAAAAACTTAAGCATTAGATATTTAAATAGATTAGCATTATAATTTTACCAATGTTATTGGAATCTGATATCATCAAGGCATAGCGCGCGTTTGAGCTCAAATTTTCCTGGTTCATGAAGAGGGCGTGAAATGCTATTATTTAATTAAGATTCATGATGGACAACTATTTTCTAGGAACTAAGTTCAAGGACTTCGAAATAACAAGATATAAGTTGTGTATTTAATTTTTCTTACTGGTTTATGCTTATTATGTGTTTGACTTTAACATGACAAATTAAATATAAATATTTATGACACATAGTTGATACTTAATGAAAAAATTAATAACTAACATTAAAAAGAGAATTTTTAAATTTTATTAAATTAAAACCAAAATTAAAAATAAAAAATTTTATAGGAACTAAAACAAAAAAATGAGTATTTTATGAGAACAAAAAACTTATTTAAGCCGAATAGTTTTATGATACACTAGTAATAGCTACTACTACATACTGTTGTTGCTATTAGAATTTAGAAGTCACCATTTTCCATCACATTAATTTGAAACAACATCGGAAGTTGAGTGTAATTAGCTTGATTTCAAGAATAAGTTATTGAGATCCATCTGTGTATTTTATTTTTGAATCAGGAATTGATCTGTCCATCTCGCCACATGTGAATATTTTACGATTACGTGTGTAAATTAATAGTAATTAACGTTAGTGAATAATAGAAAAATCTGATCAAGGACCGTGTTATTTGACAAAAATAAATTTTAAATATTGTATATGCGTAATAAATTACTTTGGAAATTAAAGTATATACTTTCTAAAATCTCAAGTAATAATTTGAATAATCACTCATAATTTTATAATGCAATAGTGATTTAATTATTCTATTAGTTTTTATAGTTTTATCAAATTTATAATTAAATTCTTAAATTTTTTTTTCAATTGAATCTTTATACTATTTTTAATTTTATAATTAAATTTTTTGTGTCAAAAAAATTAAATTAATAAAATATTCTTTTAAAAAATATGTGGTCAAAGATCTAATTAAATTTTTAATTGTAAAAATATTCTGTTAACTTAATATTTTTAATATGGACAAATATTTAA
>NW_026263910.1:16547-16945 GCF_000817695.3 Arachis duranensis
AGGTCTAGGCATGGCCGAATGGCCAGCCTCCCAATGATCTAAGATAGCATACAAAATGAAGATAGCTACCAAAGTCTTCTAATACAATAGTAAAAGGTCCTACTTATAAGAACTAGTAGCCTAAGGTGTACAGAAATGAGTAAATGACATAAAAATCCTCTTTAGGGCCCACTTGGTGTGTGCTTGGGCTGAGCAATGAAGCAAATTTCGTGCAGAGACTCTTCTTGGAGTTAAACGCCAGCTTTAGTGCCAGTTTGGGCGTTTAACTCCCATTTGGGTGCCAGTTCCAGCGTTTAACGCTGGGATTTCTTGAGGTAACTTTGAACGCCGGTTTGGGCCATTAAATCTTGGGCAAAGTATGGACTATCATATATTGCTGGAAAGCCCAGGATGTCTAC
>NW_026263911.1:0-14536 GCF_000817695.3 Arachis duranensis
ACCCTAAAAAATCCTAGAAAATCCTAAAAACCCTAGAAAACCCTAAAAACCCAAGAAAACCCTAGAAAATCCTAGAATACCGTAAAACCCCTACAAAACCCTAAAAACCCTAAAAACCCTAGAAAATCCTAGAAATCCCTAAAAAACCCTAGAAAATCCTAGAAAACTTAAAAAATCCTAAAAACCCTAAAATACCCTAAAAACCCTAGAAAACTCTAAAAACCCTAGAAAACCCTAAAAACCCTAAAAAAATCCTAGAAAACACTAAAAACACTTGAAAATTCTAAAAAACCCTAAAAATCCTAGAAAACCGTAAAAACCTTAGAAAACCCTAATAAACCCTAGAAAACGCTAAAAAACCCTAGAAAATCCTAGAAACCCCACAAAACCATATAAAACCCTAAAAACCCTAGAAAACAAAAAAAACCTAAAAACCCTAGAAAACCCTAAAAATCCCTAAAAACCCTAGAAAACCATAGAAAATCCTAAAACCGTAGAAAACCCTAAAAACCTTAGAAAATCCTAGAAAATCCTAAAAAATCCTAGAAAACCCTAGATAACCCTAGATAACACAAGAAAACCCTAAAATACCCTAAAAACCCTAGAAAACCCTAAAAATACAAAAAAAAAAACTAGAAACCCTAAACCCTAGGAAACCCAGGAAAACTTTAGAAAACTCTAGAAAACCCTAAAAAACCCTAGAAAAACCTAAAAACCCTAAAAACACTAGAAAACTGTAAAAAACCCTAGAAAATCCTAAAACCCTAGAAAACCCTAAAAACCCTAGAAACCCTCGAAAACCCTAAAAAACCCTAAAACCCTAAAAAATCCTAGAAAAGCCTAAAAACCCAAGAAAACCCTAAAAACCCAAGAGAACCCTAGAAAATCCTAGAATACCCTAAAACCCCTACAAAACCCTAAAAACCCTAAAAACCCTAGAAAACACAAAAAAACATATAAAACCCAAAAAAACCTAAAAAAACCCTAGAAAACCCTAGAAAATCCAAGAAATCCCTAAAAAAACCCTAGAAAATCCAAGAAATCCCCAAAAACCCTAGAAAACCATAGAGAATCCTAGAAAACCCTAAAAAACTCTAGATTACCCTAGATAACCCTAGAATACCCTAAAAATCCTAGAAAACCCTAAAAACCCTTGAAAAGCCTAAAAAACCCTAAAAAACCCTAGAAAACCCTAGAAAACCCTAGAAATTCTAGAAAACCCTAAAACCCTAAAAAACCCTAGAAAATCCTAAAAAATCCTAGAAAACCCCAAAAAACCCTAGAAAACCCTAGAAAACCCTAGAAAATCCTAGAATACCCTAAAAACCCTAGAAAACCCTAAAAACCCTAGAAACCCCTAAAAAACCGTAAAACCCTAAAAAACCCTAGAAAACCCTAAAAACCCTAGAAAACCCTAGAAAACCCTAGAATACCCTAAAAACCCTAGAAAACCCTAAAATCTCTGAAAACCCTAGAAAACCCTAAAAACCCTAGAAACCCCTAGAAAATCCTAGAAAACCCTAGAAAATCCTAAAAACCCTAAAAAATCCTAGTAAACCCTAGAAAACCCTAGAAATCCTAGAAACCCCTAAAAATCCTAAAAACCCTAAAAAACCTAAAAACCCCGAAAACCCTAAAATACCCTAAAAACCCTAAAATACCCTAAAAAACCTAGAAAACCAAAAAAACATATAAAACCCAAAAAAAACCTAAAAAAACCCTAGAAAACCCAAGAAAACTCTAAAAAAACCCGAAAAATCTAGAAAACCCTTAGAAATCCTAGAAGATCCTAAAAACCCTAGAAATCCCTAGAAAATCTTAGAAAACTAAAAAAAATCCTAAAAACCCTAGAAAACCCTAGAAAATCCTAGAATACCCTAAAAACCCTAGAAAACCCTAAAAACCCTAAAAACCCTAGAAAACCCTAAAAACCCTAGAAACCCCTAGAAAATCCTAGAAAACCCTAGAAAATCCTAAAAATTCCAAGAAAACCCTAAAAACCCTAGAAAATCCAAGAAACCCTAGAAACCAATAAAAATCCTAAAAACCCTAGAAAATCCTAAAAACCCTAAAAACCCCAAAAACCCTAGAAAACCCTAAAAAACCGAAAAATACCCTAAAATACCCTAAAACCCTAAAATACCCTAAAAACCCTAGAAACCCTATAAATCCTAGAAAACCCTAGAAAACATTAAAAATCCCAAAAAACCCTAGAAAACCATAGAAAATCCTAAAACCCTAGAAAACCCAAAAAAACCATATAAAACCCTAAAAAATCTTAAAAAACCAAAAAAACCTAAAAAAAAACCTTAGAAAACACAAAAAAACCTAAAAAAACCTAAAAAACGCTAGAAAACCCAAGAAAATCCAAGAAATCCCTAAAAAAACCCTAGAAAACCCAAGAAATCCCTAAAAACCCTAGAAAATCATAGAAAATCCTAAAACCTTAGAAAACCCTAGAAAACCCTAAAAAACCCTAGAAAACCCTAGAAAATCCAAGAAAACTCTAAAAAAACCCAAAAAAAACTAGAAAACCCTTAAAAATCCTAGAAGATCATAAAAACCCTAGAAATCCCTAAAAATCCTAGAAAATCTTAGAGAACTCAAAAAAATCAAAAAAACCCTAGAAAACCCTAAAAATCCTAGAAAACCCTAAAAACCCTAAAAACCCTAGAAACCCTAAAAATCCTAGACAAAAAACCCTAAAATACCCTAAAAATCCTAGAAAACCCTAAAAATCCTAGAAAACCCTAGAAAACATTAAAAATCCCTAAAAACCCTAGAAAACCATAGAAAATCCTAACACCATAGAAAACCCTAGAAAACCCAAAGAAACCATATAAAAAACCCTAAAAAATCCTAAAAAACCAAAAAACCTAAAAAACCCTAGAAAACACAAAAAAACATATAAAACCCAAATAAACCTAAAAAAACCCTAGAAAACCCAAGAAAATTCTAAAAAAAACCTGAAAAAACTAGAAAACCCTTAGAAATCCTAGAAGATCCTAAAAACCCTAGAAATCCCTAAAAATCCTTGAAAATCTTACAAAACTCAAAAAATCCTAAAAATCCTAAAATACCCTAGAAAATCCTAAAAATCCTAGAAAACCCTAGAAAACCCTAGAAAACCATAAAAAATCCTAAAACCCTAGAAAATCCTAAAAACCCTAGAAAACCCTAAAAAAATCCTAGAAAACCCTAAAAATCCTAGAAAACCCTAGAAAATCCTAAAAATCCTAGAAAACCCTATATAACCCTAGATAACCCTAGAATACCCTAAAAATCCTAGAAAACCCTAAAAACCCTTGAAAAGCCTAAAAAACCCTAAAAAACCCTAGAAAACCCTAGAAAACCCTAGAAATCCTAGAAAACCCTAAAACCCTAAAAAACCCTAGAAAACCTTAAAAATCCTAGAAAACCCTAAAAAACCCTAGAAAACCCTACAAAACCCTAGAAAATCCTAGAATACCCCAAAAACCCTAGAAAACCCTAAAAACCCTAGAAACCCCTAAAAACCATAAAATCCTAAAAAACCCTAGAAAATCCTAAAAACCCTAGAAAACCCTAGAAAACCCAAGAATACCCTAAAAACCCTAAAAACCCTAGAAAACCCTAAAAACCCTAGAAACCCCTAGAAAATCCTAGAAAACCCTAGAAAATCCTAAAAATCCTAAAAAATCCTAGAAAACCCTAAAAACCCTAGAAAACCCTAGAAATCCTAGAAACCCCTAAAAACCCTAAAAACCCAAGAAAACCCTAAAAACCCTAAAAAACCCCGAAAACCCTAGAAAACCCTAGAAATCCCTAAAAAACCCTAAAATACCCTAAAATACCCTAAAAATCCTAAAATACCCTAAAAAACCTAGAAAACCAAGGAAAATCTTAAAACCCTAGAAAACCCTAGAAAACCCAAAAAAACCATATAAAACCGTAAAAAATCCTAAAAAACCAAAAAAACCTAAAAAACCCTAGAAAACACAAAAAACATATAAAACCCAAAAAAAACCTAAAAAACCCTAGAAAACCCTAGAAAATCCAAGAAAACTCTAAAAAAACTCGAAAAATCTAGAAAGCCATTAGAAATCCTAGAAGATCCTAAAAACCCTAGAAATCCCTAAAAAACCCTAGAAAATCTTAGAAAACTAAAAAAAAATCCTAAAAACCCTAAAATACCCTAAAAACCCTAGAAAACTCCAAAAATCTTAGAAAACCCTAAAAATTCCCAAAAACCCTAGAAAACCATAGAAAATCCTAAAACCCTAGAATATCCTAAAAATTCTAGAAAATCCTAAAAATCCTAGAAAACCCTAGAAACCCTAAAAACCCTAGGAAATCCTAGATAACCTTAGATAACCCTAAAATACAGTAAAAATCCTAAAAAACCCTAAAAACCCTTGAAAAGCCTAAAAAACTCAAAAAAACCCTAGAAAACCCTAGAAAACCCTAGAAATCCTAGAAAACGCTAAAACCCTAAATAACCCTAGAAAACCCTAAAAAATCCTAGAAAACCCCAAAAAACCCTAGAAAACCCTAGAAAATCCTAGAATACCCTAAAAATCCTAAAAACCCTAAAAACCCTAGAAAACCCTAAAAACCCTAGAAACTGCTAGAAAATCCTAGAAAACCCTAGAAAATCCTAAAAAATCCAAGAAAACCCTAAAAACCCTAGAAAACCCTAAAAACCCTAAAAAATCCTAGAAAACCCTAAAAACCCTTAAAAACCCTAAAAAACCTAGAAAACTGTAAAAACCTTAGAAAATCCTAATAAACCCTAGAAAACGCTAAAAACCTAGAAAACCCAGGAAAACCCAAAAAAATCATATAAAACCCTAAAAAACCCAAGAAAACAAAAAAAACCTAAAAACCCAGGATAATCCTAAAAATCCTTAAAACCCCTAGAAAACTATAGAAAATCCTAAAATCCTAGAAAATCCTAAAATCCTAAAAATCCCTAGAAAAACCTAAATAACCCTAGATAACACAAGAAAACCCTAAAATACCCTAAAAACCCTAGAAAACCCTAAAAATCTTAGAAAACCCTAGAAACCCTAAAAACCCTAGAAAACCCTAGAAAACCCAGAAAATCCTAGAAAACCCTAGAAAACCCTAGAAACCCTAGAAAACCATAGAGAATCCTAAAACCCTAAAAAATCTAGAAAACACTTAAAAATCCTAAAAGATCGTATAAGTCCTAAAAATCCCTACAAAACCCTAGAAAAACCTAGAAAACTAAAAAAATCCTAAAAACCCTAAAATACCCTAAAAACCCTAGTAAATCCTAAAAACCATAAAAACCCTACAAAACCGCAGAAAATCCTAAAAATCCTAAAAACACTAGAAAACCCTAAAAACCCTTGAAAACCCTAAAAAACCCAAAAAATCCTAAACACCCTAGAACACCCTAGAAAACCTTAAAAACCCAAGAAATCCCTAAAAACCCTAGAAAACCATTAAAAATCCTAAAACCCTAGAAAACCCTAAAAACCTTAGAAAACCCTAGAAAGTCCTAAAAAACCCTAGAAAACCTTAGATAACCCTAAAATACCCTAAAAATTCCTAGAAAACCCTAAAAAACCTAGAAAACCCTAGAAAATCCTAAAATACCCTAAAAACCCTAGAAAATCCTAAAAATCCAAGAAAATCCTAGAAACCCTAGAAAACCCTAGAAAACCCTTAAAACCCTAGAAAAACCTATAAAACCCTAGAAAACCCTAAAAACACTAAAAACCCTAGAAAATCCTAGAAAACACTAAAAACCTTAGAAAACTCTAAAAACCCTAGAAAACCCTAAAAACCCTAGAAAAACCTAAAAACTCTAGAAAATCCTAGAAAACCCTAGAAAACCCTAAAAAATCATAGAAAACCCTAAAAAACCATAGAAAACCCTAAAAACCCTAGAAAATCCAAGAAATCCCTAAAAAACCTAGAAAACCCAAGAAATCCCTAAAAACCCTAGAAAACGATAGAAAATTCTAAAACCCAAGAAAACCCTAGAAAATCCTAGAAAACCCTAAAAAACCATAGAAAACTCTAGAAAACCCTAAAAAACTCAAAAAAAAAATGGGAAAAACCTAGAAAACTTTTAAAAATCCTAGAAGATCCTAAAAACCCTAGAAATCCCTAAAAAACCCTAAAAAATCTTAGAAAACTCAAAAAAATCCTAAAAACCCTAAAAACTCTAAAAAACCCTAGAAAACCAAGAAAATCCAAGAAAACACTAGAAAATTCTAGAAAAACCTAAAAATCCTAGAAAACGCTGGAAATACTTAGAAAACCATAGAAAACCCTAAAAAACCTTAGAAAACCATATAAAACCCAAAAAACCCTCGAAAACCCTAAAATACCCTAAAAACCCTAAAATACCCTAAAAACCTAACAAAACCATAAAAACTCTAGAAAATCCTAGAAAATAATAGAAAAACCCTAGAATACCCTAAAAACTCTAGAAAACCCTAAAAAATCCTAGAAAATCCTAAAAAATCCTAAAAAATCCTAGAAAATCCTAAAAACTATAGAAAACCCTTAAAACCCTAGAAGACCATAAAAAACCCTAGAAATTCATAGAAAAAAACCCTATAAATCCAAGAAAATCGTAAAAACCTTAGAAAATCCTAATAAACCCAAGAAAACGCTAGAAAACCTTAAAAAACCCAAAAAAAAACCATATAAAACCCTAAAAATCCTAGAAAACAAAAAAAAACCTAAAACCCAAAAAACCCTAGAATACCCTAAAAACTCTAGAAAACCCTAAAAAATCCTAGAAAACCCTAAAAAATCCTAAAAAAACCTAGAAACCCTAAAAACCCTAGAAAACACAAGAAAATCCTAAAAACCCTCGAAAGCCCTAGAAAACCCTAAAAAACCCTAGAAAAACCTAAAAACCCTAAATATACTAGAAAACTGTAAAAAACACTAGAAAACCCTAGAAAATCCTAAAACCCTAGAAAACCCAAAAAACCCTAAAAAATCCTAGAAAACCAAAAAACCTAGAAAATCCTAAAAAATTCTAGAAAAACCTAAAAACCTTAAAAACACTAGAAAACTGTAGGAAACCCTAGAAAATCCTAAAACCCTAGAAAACCCTAAAAACCCTAGAAAACCCTAAAAAATCCTAAAAAACCCTAGATAACATTAGAAAACCCTAGAAACCCTAGAAAACCATAAAAACCATAAAAAACCCTAGAAAATCCTAAAAACCCTAGAAAACTCTAAAAAAATCCTAGAAAACCCTAAAATTCCTAGAAAACCCTAAAATACCATAGAAAACCATAGAAAATCCTAAGTCCCTAGAAAACCCTAGAAAAACTTAGAAAACCCTAAAAAACCCTAGAAAACCTTAGAAAACTCTAAAAAAAACTCGAAAAATCTAGAAAACCCTTAAAAATCCTAGAAGACCCTAAAAATCCTAGAAATCCCTAAAAAACCCTAGAAAATCCTAAAAAACTCAAAAAATCCTAAAAACCCTAAAATACCCTAAAAACCCTAGAAAACCCTAAAAATCCTAGAAAACCCTAAAAATCACTAAAAACCCTAGAAAACCATAGAAAATCCTAAAACCCTAGAAAATCCTAAAAATCCTAAAAAGTCCAAAAAATCCCTAAAAACCCTAGAAAACCATAGAAAATCCTAAAACCCTAGAAAATCCTAAAAATCCTAAAAAACCCAAAAAAACCCTAAAAACCCTAGAAAACCATAGAAAATCCTAAAACCCTAGAAAACCCTAAAAACCCTAGAAAATCCTAAAAAACCCTAGAAAACCCTAGATAACCCTAGATAACAGAAGAAACCCCTAAAATTCCCTAAAAATCCTAGAAAACCATAAAAAATCCTAGAAAACCCTAGAAATCCTAGAAACCCTAGAAAACTTCTAAAAAACTCTAAAACCCCTAAAAACCCTTGAAAAGCCTAAAAAACCCTAAAAAATCTTTGAAAACCCTAGAAAACCCTAGAAATCCAAGAAAATCCTAAAACTCTAAAAAACCCTAGAAAACCTTAAAAAAACCTAGAAAACCCTAGAAAATCCTAGAATACCCTAAAAACCCTAGAAAACCCTCAAAACCCTAGAAACACCTAGAAAACCCTAAAAAACCCTAGAAAATGCTAAAAAACCCAAGAAAACCCTAATAACCCTTGAAAACCCTAAAAACCCTAAAAAATCCTAGAAAACCCTAAAAACCCTTAAAAACCCTAAAAAAACCCTAAAAATCCTAGAAAATCCTAATAAACCCTAGAAAACCCTAAAAATCCTAGAAAACAAAAAAAAACCTAAAACACAAGAAAATCCTAGAAAACCCTAAAAACCCTAGAAAACCCTAGAAAATCCTAAAAAAACCCTAGAAAACCCTAGATAACCTTAGAAAACCCTAGAAACCCTAGAAAACCATAAAAACCATAAAAAAACCCTAGAAAACCCTAAAAACCCTAGAAAACTCTTTAAAATCCTAGAAAATCCTAGAAAACCTTAAAATCCCTAGAAAATCCTAAAAACCCTAGAAAAACCTAGAAAATTCAAGAAAACCCTAAATACCATAAAAAACCCCTAAAAACCCTAGAAAACGCTAAAAACCCTAAAACACCCTAGAAAACCATAAAAAACCATATAAAACCCTAAAAAATTCTAGAAAACCAAAAAAACCTAAAAAACCCTAGAAAACCCTATAAACCCAAAAGCCTAAAAATCCTAGAACACCCTAGAAAACACTAAATACCCAAGAAATCCCTAAAAACCTTAGAAATCCATAGAAAATCCTAAAACACTATACAACCCTAGAAAACGATAAAAACCCTAGAAAACCCTAGAAAACCCTAGAAAAGCCTAGAAAAACCAAAAAAACCATATAAAACCCAGAAAAACCCTGGAAAACAAAAAAACCTAAAAAAACCGTAGAAAACCCAAGAAACCCCTAAAAACCCTAGAAAACCATAGAAAATCCTAAAACCCTAGAAAATTCTAGAAAACCCTAAAAAATCTTAGAAAATCCTAGAAAACCCTAGAAAATCCTTAAGAATCCTAGAAGATCCTAGAAAGCCTAGAAATCCATAAAAAACCCTAGAAAACCCTAGAAACCCTAAAACCCCAAAAAAATCTTAGAAAACCCTAAAAACCCTAGAAAACCCTAAAAAACCCTTGAAAACCCTTAAAAACCTAGAAAAACCTATAAAACCTAGAAAACCCTAGAAAATCTTAGAAACCCTAAAAACCCTGGAAAATCCTAAAAACCCTAAAAACACTAGAAAACCCGTGAAAACCCTAAAAATCCCAAAAAAGCCTAAAAATCCTAGAACACCCTAGAAAACCTTAAAAACCCAAGAAATCCCTAAAGACCCTAGAAAACCATAGAAAATCCTAAAACCCTAGAAAACCCTAAAAACCTTAGAAAACCCTAGAAAATCCTAAAAACCCTAGAAAACCCTAGATAACCTTAGATAACCCTAAAATACCCTAAAAATCCTAGAAAACCCTAAAAACCCTAGAAAAGCGTAAAAAACCCTAGAGAACCCTAGAAAACCCTAGAAACCCTAGAAAACCCTAAAAAAAACCTAGAAAACTCTAGAAAATCCTAGAATACCCTAAAAACCCTAGAAAACCCTAAAAACCCTAAAAACACTAGAAAACCCTAAAAACCCTAGAAACCCCTAGAAAAACCTAGAAAATCCTAAAAACCAAGAAAACCCTAAAAACCCTAGAAAGCAATAAAAACCCTAAAAAATCCTAGAAAACCCTAAAAACCCTTGAGATCCCTAAAAAACACTAAAAATCCTAGAAAACCATAAAAACCTTAGAAAACCCTAATAAATCCTAGAAAACACTAAAAACCCCTAGAAAACTCTAGAAAACCTAAAAAAAACATATAAAACCCTAAAAAAACCCTAGCAAACAAAAAAAAACCTAAAAACCCTAGAAAATCCTAAAAATCCCTAAAAACACTAGAAAACCTTAGAAATTTCTAAAACCCTAGAAAACACTAAAAAATCCTAGAAAACACTAGAAACCCTAAAAACCATAGAAAACCCAAGAAAACCCTAAAAAATCCTAGAAAAACCTAAAAACCCTAAAAAACTAGAAAACTGTAGAAAACCCTAGAAAATTCTAAAATCCTAGAAAACCCTAAAAACCCTAAAAAACCTAGAAAACCCTAGAAAATCCTAAAAAAACCCTAGAAAACCCTAGATCTAGATAACCCTAGAAACCCTAGAAAACCCTAAAAACCCTTGAAAATCCTAGAAAACCCTAAAAACCCTAAAAACCCTTGAAAACCCTAAAAACCTAGAAAACGAAAAAACCCTAAAAACCCTAAACAATCCTAGAAAACCCTAAAAATGCTTGAAAACCCTAAAAAACCATAAAAATCCTAGATAACACTAAAAAACCCTAGAAAACCCTAAAAAATCCTAGAAAACCCTAAAAAATCCTAGAAAGCCCTAATAAACCCTAGAAAACCCTAGAACACCTAAAAAAACAATATAAAACCTTAAAAAATCCTAGAAACCAAAAAAACCCTAGAAAACCCTAGAAAACCAAAAAAACCTAAAAAACTCTAGAAAACCATATAAAACCCAAAAACCCTAAATACCCAAGAAATCCCTAAAAAATCCTAGAAAACCCAAAAAACCCTAAAAAAACCCTAGAAAAGCCCAGAAAACTAAAGAAACCAAGAAATCCCAAAAAACCCTAGAAAACCATAGAAAATTCTAAAACCCTAGAAAACCCTAGAAAATTCTAAAAAAACCCAAAAAATTCCTAAAAATTCTAGAAGATCCTAAAAACCCTAGAAATTCCTAAAAAACCCTAGGAAATCCTAGAAAACTCAAAAAAATCCTAAAACCCTAAAAACCATAAAAAACCCTAGAAAACCCAATAAAATCCAAGAAAACCCTAGAATTCCCTCGAAAACCCTAGAATACCCAAGAAAACCCTAAAAAACCCTAGAAAACCCAAGAAAACCCTAGAATCCATCGAAAACCCTAGAAAACTTAAGAAAACCCTAAAAACCCTACAAAACCATATAAAACCCTAAAAAACCCTAGAAAATTCTAAAAACCCTAGAAAACCCAAAAATCCCTAAAAAACCCTAGAAAATCCTAAAAACCCTAGAAAACCCTAAAATACCCTAAAAAATCCTTGAAAACCCTAGAAAACCCAAAAAAACCATATAAAACCCTAAAAAACCCTAGAAAACAAAAAAAAACGTAAAAACTCTAGAAAACCTTAAAAATCCCTAAAACCCCTAGAAAACCATAGAAAATCCTAAAACCCTAGAAAACCCTAAAAACTCTAGAAAACCCTAGAAAATCCTAAAAAATCCTTGAAAACCCTAGATAACCCTAGATAACACTAGAAAGCCTAAAAAATCCTACAAAACCCTAGAAACCCTAAAACCCTAGAAAACCCAAGAAAACCCTAAAAACCCTAGAAAATTCTAAAAACCCTAAAAAATCTTAGAAAACCCTAGAAACCCTAAAAATCCTAGAAAACCTTCTAAAACCCTAAAAACCTTAGAAAACCCTTAAAACCCTAGAAAAACCTATAAAATCCTAGAAAACCCAAGAAAATCTTAAAACCCTAAAAACCCTAGAAAATCCTAAAAACCCTAAAGACACTAGAAAACCCTAAAAACCCAAAAAATCCTAAAAACCCTAGAACACCCTAGAAAACCTTAAAAACCCAAGAAATCCCTAAAACCCCTAGAAAACCATAGAAAATCCTAAAACCCTAGAAAACCCTAAAAACCTTAGAAAATCCTAGAAAATCCTAAAAAACCCTAGAAAACCCTAGATAACCCTAAAATACCCTAAAAACCCAAGAAAATTCTAAAAACACTAAAAACCCTAGAAAAGCTTTAAAAACCCTAAAAAACCCTAGAAAACCCCAGAAAATCCTAGAAACCTTAGAAAATCCTAAAACCATAAAAAACCGTAGAAAACCCTAAAAAATCCTTGAAAACCCTAGAAAACCCTAAAAACCCTAGAAAATCCTAGAATACCTTAAAAACCCTAGAAAACCCTAGAAAATCCTAAAACCCTAGAAAACCCTAGAAAATCCTAGAATACCCTAAAAAACCTAGAAACCCCTAGAAAATCCTAGAAAACACTAGAAAATCCTAAAAACCCGAGAAAGCCCTAAAAACCCTAGAAAACCCTAAAATCCCTAAAAAATCCTAGAAAACCCTAAAAACCCTTGAAAATCCTAAAAAACCCTAAAAATCCTAGAAAACTGTAAAAACCTTAGAAAACCGTAATAAATCCACGAAAAACGCTAAAAAACCCTAGAAAACCCTAGAAAACCCTAAAAATCCCTAAAACCCTAGAAAACCATAGAAAATCCTAAAACCCTAGAAAACCCTAGAAAATCCTAAAAAATCCTAGAAAACCCTAGATAACCCTAGATAACACAAGAAAACCCTAAAATACCCTAAAAACCCTAGAAAATCCTAAAAAATCCTAGAAAACCCTAGAAACCCTAAAAACCCTAGAAACCCAAGAAAACCCTAAAGACCCTAGAAAATCCTAGAAAAACCTAAAAACCCTAAAAATACTAGAAAATTGTAGAAAATCATAGAAAATCCTAAAAACCCTAGAAAACCCTAAAAACATAAAAAACCCTAAAAAGCCCTAGAAAACCCTAGATAATTCTAGACAACCCAAAAAATCCTAAAAACCCTAAAAAATCCGAGAAAACCCTAGAAAACCCTAAAACCCTAAAAAATCCTAAAAGTTCTAAAACCCTAGAAAACCCTAGAAAATCCTAGACTACGCTAAAAAACCTAGAAACCCCTAGAAAACCCTAGAAAACACTAGAAAATCCTGAAAACCCCAAGAAAACCCTAAAAACCCTAAAAAATCCTAGTAAACCCTATAAACCCTTGAAAATCCTAAAAAACCCCAAAAAATCCTAAACCAAAAACCCTAAATACCCTAAAACCCCTAGAAAACCCTAGAAAATAGTAGAAAACCCTAGAAAAACCTAGAATACCCTAAAAGCCCTAGAAAACCCTAAAAATCCTAAAAAATCCTAGAAAACCCTAAAAACCCTTGAAAACCCTAAAAAATCCTAAAAATCCTAGAAAACCGTAAAAATCCCTAAAAAATCCTAGAAAACTCTAAAAACCTTAAAAAACCCTAAAAAACCCTAAAATACACTAAAAACTATAGCACCATATAAAACCCTAAAAAACCCTAGAAAACAAAAAAACCTAAAAACCCTAGAAACCCATAAAAATCCCTAAAAACCCTAGAAAATCATAGAAAATCCTAAAACCCTAGAAAACCCTAAAACCCTAGAAAACCCTAGAAAATCCTAACAAACCCTAGAAAAACCTAGATAACACAAGAAAACCCTAAAATACCCTAAAAACCCTAGAAAACACTAAAAAATCCTAGAAAACCCTAGAAACCCTAAAAACCCTAGAAAACTCAAAAAAACCCTAGAAAATCCTAAAAAACCCTAGAAAAACCTAAAAACCCTAAAAACACTAGAAAACTATAGAAACCCCTAGGAACCCTAGAAAACCCTAAAAACCCTAGAAATCCCTCAAAACCTAGAAAACCCGACAAAATCCTAAAAAACCCGTAGAAAACCCTAGAAACCCTAGAAAACCCTAAAAAACTCTAGAAACCCTAGAAAACCCTAAAACCCTAGAAAACTCTAAAAAATCCTAGAAAATCCTAGAAAACCCTAAAAACCCTAAAAAAACCCTAGAAAACCCTAATAAACCCTAGAAAACCCTAATAACCCTAAAATCCTTAGAAAACCCTAATAAACCCTAGAAAACCCTAAAAAACCCTAGAAAACCCTAGAAAATCCAAAAAAACCATATAAAACCCAAAAAATCCTAGAAAACCAAAAAAACCTAAAAACCCTAGAAAACCCAAAAACCCTAAAAATCCTAGAACACCCTAGAAAACCCTAAATACCCGAGAAAACCCTAAAAACCCTAGAAATCCATAGAAAATCCAAAACACTAGAAAACCCTAGAAAATGATAAAAACCCTAAAAACCCTAGAAAAGCCTAGAAAATCTAAAAAAATCATATAAAACCCAAAAAAACCCTGGAAAACCAAAAAAACATTAAAAAACCATAGAAAACCCAAGAAAGCCCAAAAAACCCTAGAAAACCATAGAAAATCCTAAAACCCTAGAAAACCCTAGAAAATCCTAGAAAACCCTAGAAAACCCTAGAAAACCCTAGAAAACTCCAAAAAACCCGAAAAATATAGAAAATCCTTAAAAATCCTAAAAGATCCTAAAAACCCTAGAAATCCCTAAAAAACCCTAGAAAATCCTAGAAAACTCAAAAAAAATCCTAAAAACCCTAAAATACCCTAAAAACCCTAGAAAACCCTAAAACCCTAAAAAATCTTAGAAAACACTAGAAACCCTAAAAACCCTAGAAAACCTTCTAAAACCCTAAAAACCTTAGAAAACCCTAGAAAACCCTAAAAAACCCTAAAAAATCCTAGAAAATCCTTCATAACCCTAGACAACCCAAAAAACCCTAAAAATCCTAAAAAATCCTAGAAAACCCTAAAAACCCTT
>NW_026263911.1:14828-16860 GCF_000817695.3 Arachis duranensis
ATAGAAAAACCCTCGAAAACCATAGAAAACCCTAAAAAACTCTCGAAAATCCTAGAAAATTCTAGAAAAACCATAAAAAACCCTCAAAAATCCTAGAAAAACCCTAGAAAACTTTAAAAACCCTAGAAAACCCTAGAAAAAACCCTCAAAAATCCTAGAAAATCCTAGAAAACCCTAGAAAATCCTAGAAACCCTAGAAAACCCTAAAACCCTAAAAAACCCTAGAAAACCCTAAAAAAGCCTTGAGAACCCTAGAAAATCCTAAAAACCCTCGAAAATCCTAGAATACCTTAAAGACCGTAGAAAACCCTAGAAAATCCTAGAATACCTTAAAGACCCTAGAAAACCCTAGAAAATCCTAGAATACCCTAAAAAACCTAGAAACCCCTAGAAAACCCTAGAAAACACTAGAAAACCCAAGAAAACCCTAAAACCCTAGAAAACCCTGAAAATCCTAAAAAATCCTAGAAAACCCTAAAAACCCTTGAAAATCCTAAAAAACCCAAAAAATCCTAGAAAATTGTAAAAACCTTAGAGAACCCTAATAAACCTAGAAAACAAAAAAAACATATAAAACCCTAAAAAACCCTAGAAAACAAAAAAAACCCAAAAACCCTAGAAAACCCTAAAAATCCCTAAAACGCCTAGAAAACCATAGAAAATCCTAAAACCCTAGAAAACCCTAAAAACTCTAGAAAACCCCAGAAAATCCTAAAAACCCCTAGAAAACCCTAGATAACCCAAGATAACACAAGAAAACCCTAAAATACCCTAAAAACACTAGAAAACCCAAAAAAATCCTACAAAACCCTAGAAACCCTAAAAACCCTAGAAAACCCAAGAAAACCCTAAAAACCCTAAAAAACCCCTAGAAAACTCTAAAAAAAGCCGAAAAATCTAGAAAACCCTTAAAAATCCAAAAAGATCCTAAAAACCCTAGAAATCCCTAAAAAAGCCTAGAAAATCCTAGAAAACTCAAAAAAATTCCTAAAAACCCTAAAATACCCTAAAAACCCTAGAAAACCCTAAAAACCCTAAAAAATCCTAGAAAACCCTAGAAACCCTAAAAACCCTAGAAAACCCTAGAAAACCCTAAAAACCCTAGAAAAATCTATAAAACCCTAGAAAACCCTAGATATTCTTAAAAACCCTAAACACCCTAGAAAATCCTAGAAAATCCTAAAAACCCTAAAAACACTAGAAAACCCTAAAAATCCTTGAAAACCCTAAAAAACCCAAAAAATCCTAAAAACCCTAGAACACCCTAGAAAACCTTAAAAACCAAAGAAATCCCTAAAAACCCTAGAAAACCATAGAAAATACTAAAACCCTAAAAACCATAGAAAATCCAAGAAAATCCTAAAAAACCCTAGAAAATCCTAGATAACCCTAGATAACCCTAAAATACCCTAGAAAATCCTAAAAACACTAAAAACCCTAGAAAATCCTAGAAACCCTAGAAAACCCTAAAACCCTAAAAAACCCTAGAAAACCCTAAAAAATCCTTGAAAACCCTAGAAAACCCTAAAAACCCTAGAAAATCCTAGAATACCTTAAAAACTCTTGAAAACCCTAGAAAATCCTAGAATACCCTAAAAAACCTAGAAACCCCTAGAAAACCCTAGAAAACACTAGAAATCTTAAAAACCCTAGAAAATCGTAAAAACCCTAAAAAATCCTAGAAAACCCTAAAAACCCTTGAAAATCCTAAGAAACCCTAAAATCCTAGAAAACTGTAAAAACCTCAGAAAATTCTAATAAACCCTTGAAAACGCTAAAAAACCCTAGAAAACCCTAGAAAACCCAAAAAAACCATATAAAACCTTAAAAAATCCTAGAAAACAAAAAAAAACCTAAAAAATCCCTAAAACCCCTAGAAAACCATAGAAAATCCTAAAACCCTAGAAAACCCTAAAAACCCTAGAAAATCCTAAAAAACACTAGAAAATCCTAGATAACCCTAGATAACACAAGAAAACCCTAAAATACTAAAAAACCAAAGAAAACCATAAAAAATCCTAGAAAACCCTAG
>NW_026263912.1:0-1534 GCF_000817695.3 Arachis duranensis
ATTCTACACCTAGACAGTTGACTTTTTTGCTGCACTTGTTCACAAATTAAGAATAAATTAATTTAAAAAATTTAAAATTTTAATTTTTTTTATTTTTTAGATATTTTTGGAATTTTTTATTTTTTTACAATTAGAAAAAAATATTTTTTTCGTTTAAATATTAAAAAAATTATAAATTTACAGATCTGTTGTTTACTAGTGATGACAAGTCATCTTAGGCTAGTTTTACTAGTCTTTTTCTTTGTTTTCATTTAGTTTTATGCACTTTCTTAAGTCATAAGTAAGCCAATTGGGTTGAAATCCATGTTATCTTTGACTCAATCAATCATGTATAAAATGATGCATTTTCATGAGATATTGTGCTATAATTGTCATATAAGAGAAACAATCTCATGATTTGAAGCATAGCTTTGTTGTTTTTGATTGATTGATGATAAATACAATTGTTGATTGATGATAGGTGACCAAAAGGGCTTGAAGGAAGGTAAACGTTAGCCACAAAGAAGGCAGGGGGAGATCCACGTTTGAGCTCACGTTTGACCTCAAACGTTGAGCCAAACATGGATGACAGCAAGAATGGGCTCTGCATAATTGTTCACACGGCAACGTTTGAGTCAACGTTTGACCTCAAACGCTGGCTCAAACGTGAGAGTTGCATGGCCCGGTTCACAAGTGGATTTCTTCCCAACACCAAGAGCAATCAACAGAGGCCACTAGCAACCCAATTCCATCAAGGCCAAGGCCCAATTCAAGGCTTGAAGATCATTAGAAGAAAGTGTATAAATAGCTTAGGATTTAAAGTTTTAGGGAGCTTTTTGGGATTTGGAATTTTTGCTGAGAAACTTTTGGAGAGAGCAAGGGACATTTGAGAGAGTTTTTGGACGAGAATTGAATTCTCTTCCTCTGGGTTTTCTTGTTTACTTTCCTGCAAAGTTTTGTTTGAATCTTGGGTGTTGAAGAATTGAAGGAATTCTGTTTCAATTCCACCCTGAGATCTCTCTGTTTTATTTACTGCACTCTTGAGAAATTGAGATCTGAATTTAGTTCTTCTTCTGTTTGATTTTAATTCCTCTTGAAATTGAATTGTGGTTTTGATCTAGGAAGGCATTGAGATCTAGAATTGGTTATCTAGTCTCTTGGGTCTTGAGATCTATTGGTTTCCATTTTAATTTCCTTGTTTAATTTCTGCAATCCCACATCCCTGACCCATTTACAATTCAAGTCATTTACATTCCTTGCACTTTAAGTTTCTGCAATTTACATTTCTTGTTCTTTAAGATTCAGCACTTTAAATTTCAGTTCTCTTTAATTTCATGCAATTCACCCATTCCCTTTACTTTCTGCAATTTAAATTTCTGTTAACACAAATTCACACAATCAACACTTATTTGCTTGACTAATTCAACCACTAAACTAAAGTTGCTCAATCCTTCAATCCCTGTGGGATCGACCTCACTCCCGTGAGTTTTATTACTTGATGCGACCCGGTATACTTGCCGGTGAGTTTTGTGTCGAATCGTTTTTCGCACATCAA
>NW_026263912.1:3014-9565 GCF_000817695.3 Arachis duranensis
CAGTCCTCAAATCCCTTTTCCATTCAAGCAATTTATATTTCTTGCACTTTAAGTTACTGCAATTTACATTTCTTGCACTTTAAGTTTCAGTCATTTAATTTCTTGTCCTTTAAGATTCAGTCTATTTTACTTTCCTGTCCTTTAATTTACTGCAATTCTCCCCTCTCCCTTTACATTCCAAGCAATTTAGCTTCTGTTAAAACTAAACCACTCAACCAATATTTGATTTGTTTGACTAAATCAACCACTAAACTAAAATTGCTCAATCCTTCAATCCCTGTGGGATCGACCTCACTCCCGTGAGTTTTTATTACTTGATGCGACCCGGTGCACTTGCCGGTTAGATTTGTGTGTTTTGGGAGAAATTCATTTTTCCACCAAAATATCTCATCAAGTTTTTGGCGCCGTTGCCGGGGATTGAAATAGATTGACAATGATTAAGTGAAGTGGAGATCTAGATCAAGCATTTTTTCTTTTCTGTTTCTTTAACTTTTGACTAACACGCTAACTGTTTGAATTTTTGCCTAAGCTAACTAATATTTCACTTCAGCCATGGATTAAAGTGTTATTGCTTTTCTGATATTATGTGATTCTTTTGTTTTGCTTGTATGTCAGATACAAGAAGAGAGATCCCTACCTTTCATGAAACTGATGAAAGAATCCTCCAAAGGCTAAGAAGAGAAGCAAGAGAAAAAAATGTTGCTGGAGAAGAAGAATCAGATGAAGAATATCATGAATTGGAGGAACACTCAACAAATCCAACAAATCCACCAGTGAGAATGGCCAACAACAATGGTCAACCCCAGAGGAGAGTCTTGGCTTCATATACATTTGCTAATCCAAGGCATTGTGGGAGTAGCATCCTTACCCCAAATGTCGATGCAAATAACTTTGAATTGAAGCCCCAACTCATCACCTTGGTGCAGAACAACTGTTCTTATGGAGGAGGCCCCTTGGAAGATCCAAACCAGCACTTATCCACCTTCTTGAGGATATGCAACATTGTCAAAACTAATGGTGTGCCTCCTGACAGTTACAAATTGATGCTATTCCCATTCTCTCTTAGGGACAAGGCCACTCAATGGTTGGAATCGTTTCCAAGGGACAGCATCAACAACTGGGATGATTTGGTAACCAAGTTCCTTGCCAAGTTTTATCCACCTCAGAGGATTATAAGGTTGAAGGCTGAGGTACAAACATTTACACAAATGGAGGCTGAACCCATTTATGAGGCATGGGAGAGGTACAAGGCTCTAGTCAGGAAATGCCCCCCTGCCATGTTTAATGAATGGGAGAAGCTGCAAAACTTCTATGAAGGCTTAACATTGAAATCCCAGGAAGCTTTGGATCATTCAGCTGGAGGTTCCTTGCAACTCATGAAAACTGCAGAGGAGGCTCAAGAACTTATTGATATGGTGGCTAACAACCAATATTTCTTTGCTCATCAAAGAAGCCGCCAACCATCACAAAGAAGAGGAGTAATGGAGCTAGAAGGAGTGGATTCAATCCTGGCTCAGAACAAATTAATGCAGCAGCAAATTCAACAACAATTTGAGCAAATGACCAAGAGGATTGATAGCCTCCAAGTTGCAGCAGTTAACACTAGCCAACCATCAACCACATGGGGGCAAAATGAAGAAATTCAAGAGGAGCAACAACAAGAACAAGTCCAGTACATGCATTCAAGTCTAAATGAATTCTATGGTGATACTTACAACCCCTCATGAACGAATCACCCCAACCTCAGAGGGGGAGACACTCACAACCAAAACCAACAACCATGGCAGAGGAACTCAAACCAAAATAACCCAAGAAACAACCAAAATTTCAACCAGCAGCAAATTAACCAAAACACTTATAGAAAACCTCAAAATAACTACCCCAATCTCAACCAGTACCAACCCACTAACCAACCTACCAACCAAAATGCTTATCATCCACCATCCACGGTTCACAACCCACCATAAGCACCACCTGAACCCCAAAGACTCACCAACTTGGAGACCTTGATAGACAAAATGATGAAACACCAGGAAATAACAAACAAAAACCATGAAGCATCACTAAAAAGCCTAGAGAGGCAGATTGGGCAACTCTCCAAGCAAATTTCTGTTGAGAGACCTTCAAGCTCACTACCCAGTGACACAATCCCAAATCCCAAGGAGGAATGCAAGGCAATACAATTAAGGAGTGGGAGAACGTTGGTGAGCAACAATGACACTACAAAGAAGCAAACAGGGAGCATCAAAGAACCAACAGAGGATGAGGAGCAAACAAAAGCAGATAAAGCTAATGAGCAAGTTGTGGTGCCAAACAAAAGCACTGAGAAACTTAAAGAGAAGAACAACCAGCCACATAGCTCAAGGGAAATGACTCAGGGACAGCAGCAAATAGGAAAGAGCATCACACCTCCACTGCCATATCCTCAGAGATGCAACAAAGAGGTTAAGGACCAGCATTTCCACAAGTTCCTTGAGACCTTCAAGAAGCTGGAAATCAATATCCCCTTGGCTGAAGCACTTGAGCAAATGCCTCTGTATGCCAAATTTTTAAAGGAGCTTATCAATAAGAAAAGAAGTTGGGAGGAGAAGGAAAACGTATTACTCACTGAGGAATGCAGAGCCTTGATTCAAAAAGGGCTTCCTCCTAAGCTTGAGGACCCAGGGAGTTTCTTGTTACCTTGCACCATTGGGAATTTGACCATCACTAAAGCAATGTGCGATCTCGGAGCAAGTATTAATTTGATACCATCCTCCATGGTGAAAAAGCTGCATATAGATGAAGTCAAATTAGTACAAATGTCTCTGGAGCTGGTAGATAAATCAATGGTATACCCCAGGGGTGTAATTGAAAATATTTTGGTCAAGGTGGACAGTTTTATATACCCAGCTGATTTTGTGGTTCTGGATTCAAACGAGGATGATGGTGACTCTGTTATATTGGGAAGGCCATTCTTGGCCACTGCTAGAGCTATCATAGACATAGAGGAAGGGGAATTAACCCTCAGGATGCAAAGAAACAAAACAAAAAGGGATTGGAAGAACATAAAGATCCCAACAGAGGGGCTTTCCAAAGGTGACAAAGTGCAACTGATATATCAACAGCTGGGGGCAAACCAACAAACTGAGGACTACTACACTGTCAGCAACATACTCTCATTAGAGCATGCTGAAATTGAACACCAGAGAACAAAGAAGAGGATCACAGTCAGGGGAGACAAATTGAGGCTCTACAAGTACCAACCACCATAAAAGAAAGCCTCAATGTCAAGCTAATGACAATAAAAGAGCGCTCCATGGGAGGCAACCCATGATTTAAGATTCATGTCATTTAAAATTCAATAAGTTATGAGCATTTGAGCATGAATTCTTTTCTCTTTTCATGAACATATCCATTGACTGCATATACTGATTTAAAACATATGCTGGGAATTCTAAGTTTGGTGTGCCTTCAAGCACACTAAACCAATGTTACAAATAAATTCCGTTTTACATGCTAAAGCATATGGCCAAACACTAAGTTTGGTGTCTACATAGCTTCATGAAAATTGGAAATTCATGCATCAATAATCATACAATTATTATTTTCCAAAATCTTATTCTCTTTTGGTAATGAAGGTAGCAATTGTAATGTACCCTTTGACATGAACCAAGTTTGGTGTTCATCAAATTTTGATGCACCAATTTAGGGACACAATTGATCCTTCATGAAAAAAAGGGGGAAAAGAAAAGTGTGATGAAAACAATTCTTATAAACATTTAACTGAATGTGACATTGGGATTTCACTAATTGGAGGAAGGGACACAATTTTCTTTATGACCAAACATTAAGTTTGGTGTCCTCCAAGGAGAGTCACGGTTCAAATGAGTATAAGAATTGATGATTAGTATAATAGTAATAAAAGAAACACTCTAGTCACGGTTGGATGAAGCTAATGTATGTTGTCTTGTTGTGATGACTAGGAAGTCAAAGAATCTTCAATGAAAGAGACAAGACAAAGGAAAGCATAGCATGAGGACAAAATCTCATCACATGCATCAAAAAGAGAATCTGCCACTCCCTGAGAAGATCACGGCAAAGACAATTGATGAAGCAAGCTGATGCTACGATTTTAGGAAATTGCACGATCGGCAAAAATTTCTTCCGGCAAGTGCACCGGTTATCGTCAAGTAAAAACTCACAATAGAGTGAGGTCGAATCCCACAAGGATTGGTTGAGTGAGAAATTCGGATTAGAAGTGTGTTCTAGTTGAGCGGAATCAAGATTTAGATGAGAATTGCGGAATGTTAAATTGCATGAATTAAAGAGCGAGAAACTAAATTGCTGAAATTAAAAAGGGATCGGGGTGATTGCATGAATTTAATTGCAGAATGTAAAGAGAAAGTGTAGATCAGAAATGGGAAATTCATTGGGTTTCAAGAGATATTGAGATCTCCGAATCAAAACATTTTTATCCCTTCCTCAACCAATGCATTCATTGAATTTTGCTTGGCAATCTTATATGATTGGATCCCAATCCCTTGGCTCACCAATTCTCTCTAAAAACAAACAAATTCCCAATCCCTTGGTTTAAATGTTCATAAGAAGAGATGATGCTCGATCACTGATTATACCACACAGTTTCATGAACCACAATTTGGTAGGATTACATGTCACAATATCCATCCAAACCCCAATCCAATTCACTGTGAGAAAGCTTCTCTAGCATGAATCCTCCATTCCTTTCCCAAGGTTCCGAAGGATTCCAATTATGGATAGTTTCTTTCCCAAGACAACTAACCAATGGAATTAGATCGAGAAGCTTTCTAACAAAATTCAAGAGAAAAGATTGAAGAAGAAGATAAAGACTATTATTGATTCATTGAATTACAATAGAGCTCCCTAACCCAATGAAAGGGGGTTTAGTGAGTCATAGCTCTGAATTCCATTACAAAAAGTATGAAAACTAGAAAATGATCAAAAAGTCTCCCCTTCTCAAGACTCTTGGAGCCCATCTTGTTTTTCTCACCCATTCAGCTCTGATGGCACAAAGGTCTTCAGCAATAGTCGAATAGTCAGGTTCTCCTATCATCCTATCCTCATAACTTGCTTGGCTGAAACGTATGTTTTTCAGGCCAAGAGTTTTCATGATTGCCTTGGGGCTGAAATCAACTTCCACCCCTCTCACATAGCTTTTGTATGTGGGTTCCACGGTTGGATCCTCCCTCATTGCATTTGCATAAAACTCCTTCACCAGGTTGATGTTGATTTTAGTGATTGGCTTAGTCAGGAGCTCCCACTTCCTCTTTTTGATCTTCTCCCAAACACTTGGGAACTCATCCTTTTCAAGGTCAAAGGGAACCTCAGCTAGTATCATTTTAGGTCTCATCCATTCGGCCTGAATCTCATGGAAAACTGATTTGTATTTCCATGCATCAAATTCCCTTTCCTCCTCCATTGGCTGCTTGTCTTTTCTTCTTTTGTGGCTAGATGAGGCTGCCATTGGTTCTTTAGTTTTGGCAAGTGACAAGCTAAATTTGATAAGGTGAAGTAAGAAAGTGTTGTTAGAAGTGTGGTGAGGTTGTTTTCGGCAAGAGATAGTTATGCTATGATGAAAGAATATGTGCAAGAAGGAGATTTGGTGCTGTGGAACTCGTTCCCCAAATCATTCTTTATAGTGCATGCAAGTGAAAAATGAACGGCTAGGGTGATTTGTGAAGGATGGCTTGATGGTAAATATATGAATTAGGGAGAAGGACGAATTACTTTTCACTTTCTTGGAAGTATTCTGGGTGCATTAAGTTGTACATGTAGCTATCTTTTCATGCAGAACTTCCTTTTCCCATGTGTTAGTTTCAAAGACTTGTGAACTCCCTTTTTGACCAAGACCATACCTCCCCCCTTTGTCTTTTTCATCCATTCTTATTCTTACTTTTGTACCTGCACAAACAAACAAATTTTCTATCATTTTTTTCGGTCCATGTGAATAATGAATAGTACTTGCACATGTTTTTCATTCTTTTTGAATTGTAAATCAATGATTGACTTCATGAGCTTATAGCCGTGACCTTTGTATGTGTGCACACTTATTACTGGACACCAAACTTAGTGTTTGGTAATGTCTCCTGATGACATGAAATCCATGTTGGTTGTCCTTAATGAATGTGCATAATTCTAATAAATCATAGTCACTTTGGCTCTTTGATCCTAAACAATTTTACTACCTAAAGTAATTGAAATCAAAGTATTAAAACATGCAAATGGTATACTTGTCATGAAATTCTAAATCCAGAGGAACTTCTTGCTTTTCATTAACTGTGTTCAAAGAGGAACACCAAACTTAATGTTTGGTTGTGCACCTTGAACGAAGGATTGAATACAATTTGAATAAGATTTGGGGGTGCCTTCAGGCACACCAAAGTTAGAGACCAATTGTATTTTACATGCAATGTTTAGTGCACCTTATCAACAGTTGTCCTGAGGATTCAAGTTCATGCATAAGAAACCATGCTTTATTAGATGCAAAGCAAAACAATAAAAAGTAAGGATACTAAAACATGGGTTGCCTCCCA
>NW_026263912.1:10204-10978 GCF_000817695.3 Arachis duranensis
CCACTTTTACCAGCACATTCTCAACTACCCCTTCAGCTTGCTTTTGAGTTTTGTTAGCCAGTTGTATGATTACATCAGTGGATCTCACCTCATTCAGTTGTAGCCTTTTCATAAGAGTCAGAGGCATCACATTTATGCTAGCTCCTAGATCACAGAATCCTCTGCCAATTTTTGTTTCCCCTATGATACAGGGGATATGAAAACTTCCTGGGTCTGTTTTCTTAGAGACTATGTCCTTCTTGATGAGGGCACTACATTCTTTGTTCATTATTACAATTTGTCCTCCCTTCAAAACTCTTTTCTTGCTCAGCAATTCCTTCAAATACTTGATATGTGTAGGCATCTGCTGGAGAATCTCAAGAAAGGGAATATTGATATGGAGAGACTTAAATGTCTCTAAAAACCTTGAATATGTTTTCCCTTTTTCACCTCCTCCTAACCTTTGAGGAAATGGTGCTTTTGGTTGATATGTTTCCAGCATGCCTTTATTTTGCAGTTCCTTGGCTTGCTCAGTTTCGCTTTCCTACTTAGCTTCTTCCACACCTTCCTTCAAGATTTCTAGCTCCTGTTCTGAGGGTCTGATTCCTTCTTCTTCCGAGACTTCCTTCAATATGGTGATGGCCTTGCATTCTTCCCATCTCACTCCCTTTTGTTCCCCTTTAGGATTCTTTTCTGTGTCAATAGGGAACACTGCAGTTGACTTGGGGCCTGTTGAGATAGCTCTCCTACTCGAGACTCCATCCACTTGAGTTTTTCACCATGGTTCCTTAAGGT
>NW_026263912.1:15639-16855 GCF_000817695.3 Arachis duranensis
GAGAAGAATTCGGCCGGGTCTTGGTTATACTACCCAAGTACCATTTGGAGGTTGTGTGTAAAGGCTAAAGTGCCAATGGAAGATGAGAATCCAATATGGTTAAGCCAAGGCATGCCCATAACCATTGAAAGAATGACAATGACTCCCGAAGCACATCAAGGCCGAAGGCCACATGGAAGAAGGCAAAGAGAAGAACCAATGGAGGAAGATGAGTTACAAGAGGAAGAAGAACCACAAGAGGAAGAGGAACAACAATACATTCCCCCACATAACAATATGGATATGACTCAAATGCAGGAAGCAATTGGAAGATTATCACAACAGTACATGAGAATTCAAGAAAGGCAAGAGGAGTACCATTCACAATACATGAAACATCAACAAGAGCAAGAAGAATGGCAGCTGAAAATGATGAACCAACAAAGTGAGTTTGAGTCAAAATTCCTTGTGATGCAAGAAGAGCATGCCTTTCAATCTCACGAAGCATTTGGGAAGTTGGCACAAATGCAAGCCGAAACTATGAGGGCTCTCAATGAGTTTACAACCCTCCAAGATGCAAGATATGAAGTCCAAGCCGATTACAACATTAATAGTCAAATCAAACTGAACTATATTGGAGAACATCTGCACAACATGGATCCGGCATTCCCAACTTATGATGAGTTCTTCAAAAAGAAAAGTGAGGTAGAAGTAAACAAAGCCATGAGCCTTGAAGATAGAGTAGAGCAGACGATGAATAAAGCTGGGTTCTGGCGGGGTCAACAGACAACAAACATGGACACAGGGAACACCAGCAAACAAGTATATGAAAGAAGAAAGAAAAAGCATGACAAATAAAAGGTGGACTTGCTCCTTATTCATCACTACAAAGAAAAAGCATGCATTCTGTCTGTTTGAAGTGTCCTTGCATCTTTAAATAGTTATTTTAATTAATAGTCTTTGCATTATGTTTGTTTATCTTAAAATAAGTAAGCTAGCTTAAGTATGTGCTTGTGTGTAAGAGGAGGAACAGCCGCACTTTTTCCCACATGGCAATATGGATATGACTCAAATGCAAGAAGCAATTGGAAGATTGTCACAACAATACACAAGAATTCAAGAAAGGCAAGAAGAGTACCATTCACAATACTTGAAGCATCAACAAGAGCAAAAAGAATGGCAGCTGAAAATGATGAACCAACAAAGTGAGTTTGAGTCAAAATTCCTTGTGATGCAA
>NW_026263913.1:0-419 GCF_000817695.3 Arachis duranensis
GGGGGTATTTTACTTCCCTAATGAACCCTGCATCTAGTAGTGCTTGCACTTGTTCTTCTATTGCTTGCATGCGCTCGGGTCTGAGCTTCCGGCGTCTTTGTTGGACAGGCCGGGATCCCGGGTAAACCGATAGCTTATGGCATATCAGGTCGGGGCTTATGCCTGGCATGTCGGAGGCTTTCCAGGCGAAGAGGTCGGAATTCTTTCTTAAGAGGGCTATGAGTTCCTCTTTTAGGCTCGTTTCGAGGTTTGCTCCTATGCTTGTTTTTTCAGGTGTGTTCCCAATCTGGACTGTTTCGGTTTCTCCCTCTGGTTGTGGCCGGAGGTCTTCTCGGGATTGAACTCGTCCGAGTTCTATTGTGTTGACCTCTTTCCCTTTTAGGCTCAGGCTTTCGTTGTAGCATCGCCGTGCTAGTTTT
>NW_026263913.1:674-2259 GCF_000817695.3 Arachis duranensis
ATATCCTAAGGGATGGATCGGAGTGTCCCCTAGTCCAAATAGGTTGGTGGGGTAGGCCTTTAGTTCTTTTTCTTCAAGTCCGAGCTTGTCGAAGGCCGTTTTGAACAGGATATCTGCTGAGCTTCCCTGGTCAATCAGGGTTCGATGTAAGTTGGCGTTTGCTAGGATAATGGTGATTACCATTGGATCGTCGTGACTGGGAATTATCCCTTGAGCATCTTCTCGGGTAAATGAAATAGTAGGTAATTCGGGCAGGGGACTGTCTTCTCGGATGTGATAGACTTCTTTGAGGTGTCTTTTTCGTGAGGATTTGGATGTTCCTCCGCCTGCAAAACCTCCATTTATGATGTGAACATGTCTTTCAGGGGTTCGTGGGGTTTGTTCGGCCCGATCTTCGTTGTCCCCCCGCCTTCTCTTCCTGGTCTCTTCTCCTTTCTCTGCTATGTATCTGTCGAGCTTTCCTTCTCTGGCTAGCTTTTCTATAACATTTTTTAGGTCGTAGCAGTCGTTAGTAGAATGACCGTAGAGCTTGTGATATTCACAGTATTCGGACCGATCTCTCCCTGCTTTCTTGTGTTTTAGCGGTCGGGGCGGTGGGATCTTTTCGGTGTGGCATACTTCTCTGTAGACGTCTACCAGGGAGACTCGGAGGGGGGTGTAGTTGTGGTACTTCCGTGGCTTGTCCGAGTTAGGTTCTTATTTCTTTTTCTGTTCCCGATCCCGATCTCGGAGTGGGTAGGTTGATTCTTTCCTATAAGAGTCTCTTAGCTGGGAGGTTTCCTCCATGTTGATATATTTTTCTGCCCGCTCCTGTACCTCGTATAGGGAGGTCGGGTATCGTTTGGATAGGGATTGGCTAAACGGTCCCTCTTTTAGGCCGTTTGCTAGTCCCATGATAGCTGCTTCAGTGGGCAAGTGTTGTATGTCCAGGCAGGCTTTGTTGAATCGCTCCATGTATTTTCGGAGAGTTTCTTGGTCACCTTGTTTGATCCCGAGCTTGTTTGATCCCGAGTAGACTGGGGGCATGTTTTTGAATAGAGAACCTTGTTAGGAATTTTTTGGTTAGGTCTTCGAAGCTGGTGATTGATCTTGGTGGCAGGTTGTCGAACCACTTCATGGCTGACTTGGTGAGAGTGGTGGGGAAGGCTTTGCACCGAATCCCGTCGGAGGCGTCGACTAGGTACATTCTGCTTCTGAAGTTGCTGAGGTGATGACTTGGATCGGTGGTGCCGTCGTAGAGGTCCATATCGGGTGGTTTGAAGTTTCGCGGTACCTTCTCCTTCATGATCTCTTGCGTGAAGGGATCATGGTTGTCTTTGGTGGTAGTGCCGCGTTCTGTCCGGTCTTTCAGGTTGGCCTCTATTTTCCGCAGTTTTTCTTCTAATTCTCTGCGCTTTCGAATCTCTCTTCTCAAATCTTGTTCAGTTTCTTTCTGCTTTTTTATGTCCTCTTCGAGTTGTTTCAGTCGGTTTTGTTGTGCCCGGACTGTTTCTAGAATTTCCGAGCTCTTCTCTTTTTCGGAATTTTGTGGATCTTTGTCTGGGAGTGATGTCTTTGGGCGATTCTGTTTGTTTCCTCCTGGAGT
>NW_026263913.1:5379-9275 GCF_000817695.3 Arachis duranensis
CTTGTCCTTTTGAATAGAGAATCTTGTTAGGAATTTTTTGGTTAGGTCTTCGAAGCTGGTGATTGATCTTGGTGGCAGGTTGTCGAACCACTTCATGGCCGACTTGGTGAGAGTGGTGGGGAAGGCTTTGCACCGAGTCGCGTCGGAGGCGTCGACTAGGTACATTCTGCTTCTGAAGTTGCTGAGGTGATGACTTGGATCGGTGGTGCCGTCGTAGAGGTCCATATCGGGTGGTTTGAAGTTTCGCGGTACCTTCTCCTTCATGATCTCTTGCGTGAAGGGATCATGGTTGTCTTTGGTGGTAGTGCCGCGTTCTGTCCGGTCTTTCAGGTTGGCCTCTATTTTCCGCAGTTTTTCTTCTAATTCTCTGCGCTTTCGAGTTTCCCTTCTCAGATCTTGTTCAGTTTCTTTCTGCTTCTTTATGTCCTTTTCGAGTTGTTTTAGTCGGTCTTGTTGTGCCCGGACTGCTTCTAGAATTTCCGAGCTCTTCTCTCTTTCGGGATTTTGTGGATTCTTGTTTGGGGATGATGTTTTTGGGCGATTCTGTTTGTTTCCTCCTGGAGTTCGTGGTGATAGAGGGCTGTCCGGTCGTTCTCCGGTGTCAATTTCGTCCTCTTGTTCAGATGCAGCGTGCTCATCGTTGAGAGGGTTGTCCGCCATGGTAGAGGGATGACTTCCAGGTTCCCCGGCAACGGCGCCAATGTTCCGAGGGTTGCCTGAAACGTGTAGCTCGGTCGTCCGGAGAGGTCCGAGATGGGGGCTCGGTGACCCGAGCTGGGTATGCAGAACGGTTGGTGGTTGTACCTGCAATGACACTCCAATGCTTAAGTTAGCATGGGTCCAAACAGATATGTGTAGATTTGGAATGAATTCCATACCTGGGTGTTCCAGTGTATTTATAGTAGTTGGCAGTGATCTTCCCCTGATAAGATATTCTTATCTTATCTTATCTTTTGGGAGTTTATCTTTATCTTTGTGGAACCGCCTTTTCCAGGCCTTTTCGGCCTTTAGGTTTGGGCTGTGTTCCTTTTGATGGGCCTTCCTTGTGACCGGCTTTTGAGCTCTTTGTCCGAGGTCCGACTTTTGGGTGTGAGCTTTAAGACAAGGTCGAACCTCTTGCGGATTTACCGAGTTGGAGGACCCCGGTCAGGGTATGAACAGGTAGGATGTATGAAATGCAACCTATTTATATGAATGCAACTAAATACAGAATATTTCTACCTACTTGGTTAAAAGTAAATAAATCTTTTAAGAACAAATATGAACTGGATTTCACTAATTCAAATCATTAATCGATCATGAAAGCCGGGAATAAATAGACTTGCAGAAGAAAATAGCTCATGAAAGCCGGGAATAAAGAATCGAGCATCGAACCCTCAATGGAAGTGTATACACTCTAATTGCTCAAGTATTTATGGTTTGATTCTCTTAATTCTCTAATAATCAAGTTTTCTAAGGCTTGCTCTTCATCTAACAATCAACAAATAATTAATGCACAGACACACATATCAAGAGGTCTTTTAAGGGTTGTAATGGGGTTAGGGTCAAGGTAGGATTGTATTTGGTCAAGTGGACTGAAATCTGAATCCTTAATTAACCTAAACTTACCACCTAACTTAGGACAATCCATGTAATCAAAATACACAACCTAACTATCCATTAACCATGTTTTGCACATATTCAAGCATCCCAAATTTAAGTACAACTCATATGCATTGATATTATTACTTAACTTGGGGCATTTTGTCCCCTTTTTATTATTTGCTTTTTTTTCTTTTCTTTTTCTCACATTTTTTTTCATTTCTCTTTTCTTTTCTTATTTTTTTCTCAATGCATATGATTAAAATATTTCATGCATAAACATGTGCTTAACATTCTTGTTCATATTCTCTCAAGATTACACAACACCCAATTCTCAAACCAGATATTTTCAATCCCAATTTCCCCATACTTAATTCGTGAGGACTCTCACTAGTCTAAGCTAACCAAGGATTCAAATTAGGGACATTATTGTTTTCTGCTTAAAGTTAGTGATGTGGTAAAGTAAAGAACAAAGGGGGTAAAATAGGCTCAAATTGGTTTGCAAAGGATAATAAAAAGGTAAGGCCATATGGGTATGTAAGCTCAATGAAACAAAGGCCTCAATCATATAAGTGCATGCATATATCAAACCATGGAAATATAGAATTAAGGAAGATATAGATCATAATTTTAGAAAGAACAACACACAACAAAAATAAAATATATTGGTTGATAAAATGTAACCAATCAAATAGGCTCAAAATCTCACTGGTTTTGTGTGTTTGAGCTCTAAACCATGTTCCAAAATAATATTTCTTCAAACAAGTTCAACAAAAAAAATTTTTTAATTCAAATTAGTGAAATGCTCTAAAAATTTTCTTGAAAAAGAAAACATTACTTCAACCAAGTAGTTGGTAAAGTATGCAATCAAACATGCAAATGCAACAACTAATTTAACAAAGAAAATTAAACATTGGTGTTGAGACTGGAGAGTAACTAACCCGCGAAATTCGGTATCGACCTCTCCACACTTAAAGATTGCACCATTCTCGGTGCATGCAGAGATGTACAAGTGGATGGGGGCTGTGAGCTACAACTGCTGCTCTTTCTCTAAAGAATGTGCATATGGACTTATTTGTCGCTCCATTTAGAATTGCTTTATTTTCCTTCTTGGTGGCCATCCTGAAAGAAGAGGAAAAAGGAAGAAGAATAACCCACGAACAAAGATATGAAAAGAAATAAAATGTATGTAGGCTATTGCCAAACAATAAGGTTCTCAACTACATGGTAGCTACAACATGCAAGTGAGGGAACAATAGAAGTACATGGCATGTCAACTAAATGGCAAACAAGTTAAGAAACACCTAAAATAATGCAAGAAATATGCAACAATTGAGTAAAAAAATTTTTTAACGCCAATGTGAAAACAACAAATATAGAAGAGGAGGGGAGAAGAAATAATGAAGTTAAAATGCCATGAATGCGAGTATGCAAATGTAGCAAATAGAAGAAAAGAAAGGGAATAAAGATGAGAGGGGAGGAGAAGAAAGTGAAAAAGGGAGAAGAAAGAGGTAGGGAGAAAGAAGTAAGAAGACGGAACTGGGGGTGCATGAAACGCGCATGCGTACTGCATGCGGACGCGTGCCCTGGTTTGTGCTAGTCGCGTGAGTCCAGTCTTGCACACGAACAACTCTCAGGTAAAACATAGTTTTACGCCGATTTCCCTATCCATGTGGACGCGCCAAGGGCGCGGACGCGTGGGTCGCCAAAAGGAGAAACAGCACGCACGGGTACAATATGCGTTCGCGTGGGCGGGTGGTGGACGAAATTGTGATCACTGTTCTTTAAGTTGTATGAAATTATTATTGTGGCACCAGTTGTTATCACAACTCCGTTCAACTAACCAGCAAGTGTACTGGGTCGTCCAAGTAATAAACCTTACGTGAGTAAGGGTCGATCCCACAGAGATTGTTGGTATGAAGCAAGCTATGGTCACCTTGTAAATCTCAGTTAGGCAGATTAAATTGGTTTATGGATTCAAAAATAAAAATAAGAAAATAGATTATAAAAAGGGATAGAAGACTTATGCAGATTCTTTGGTGAGAATTTCAGATAAGCGAATGGAGATGCTGCATGGCTCAAGGACGCCTGCTCTCCTACTGCTTCTACTCAATCCTTCTTACTCCTTTCCATGGCAAGCTTTATATAGGGGTTCACCATCAGCGGTGGCTACTTTCAATCCTCTCGGGAAAATGATCCTATGCGGCTGTCACTCGAACGGCTAATCGTCTGGAGGCATCACACTTGTTGATAGCTACATCCCATCCTCTCAGTGAAAATGGTCCAAATGCTCTGTCACAGCACGGCTAATCATC
>NW_026263913.1:16055-16827 GCF_000817695.3 Arachis duranensis
TGTTATTGATTCTCCTAGTTAAGTATAATGATTCTTGAACATAGCTAGTGTATGAGTCTTGGCTGTGGCCCAAAGCACTCTGTCTTCTAGTATTACCACCGGATACATACATGCCATAGACACATAATTGGGTGAACCTTTTCAGATTGTGACTCAGCTTTGCTAAAGTCCCCAATTAGAGGTGTCCAAGGTTCTTAAGCACACTCTTTTTGCCTTGGTTCACAACTTTATTTCTTTCTTTTTCTTTCTTTTTCTTCTCTTTTCTCTTGTTTTTTTCGAAATTTCTTTTTTTTTCTGCTTTTTTCTTGCTTCAAGAATCAATTTGATGATTTTTCAGATCCTCAATAACAGTTCTCTTTCTCCTCATTTTTTCAAGAGCCAACAATTTTAACATTCTCAAAACAACAAATTCAAGAGACATGTGCACTGTTCAAGCATTCATTCAGAAAGCAAAAAGTATTGTCACCACATCAAACTAATTCAACTAGTTTCAATGATAAATTTCGAAATCCTGTACTTCTTGTTCTTTTGTGATAAAAGCATTTTTCATTTAAGAGAGGTGATGGATTCATAGGACATTCATATCTTTAAGGCATAAAATTTCAATTTTATTAATTATGAATTAAAACAAGACTAAAAAAATAGATATAAAATGAGACTAGAAAAACGAAAAATAAAACAAAACAAAGGAAAAAGAAAAAAAAACGCAAACATAGGCTCCTAATGATAGAGGTTTTCACAGAGTTAGGACTCAACAACCTTGATTTTGAGA
>NW_026263914.1:0-381 GCF_000817695.3 Arachis duranensis
ACAACACCAAACTTAAATCTTGCTTGTCCCCAAGCAAGCATCAAAACTAAGAGAAATTGAAATGAACAAGAAAAGAACACACATCCTTATTAGGCATATAGCAGAACTTGATTTATGGAGTCTTTATGCAGACAATGATAACTCAATTATTGTTGCTGTTACATAATATACATCTTTCCTCAAAGGCTTGCTAAACCTGCTGTTATAAGACTTACTTTTTAATTACTCCCTTGCTAACTTTTCTTTCTTATAATACTTAACAAGCTTATTATTCTTTTGGAGGTTTGGTGTCTATTGTTGCAGTAGTAGCCTTTGGCTTTATTTTTTTCTTTTACTCAACATCTTTCCACCACAGACACATGGCTCACTATTTCTTCCTAG
>NW_026263914.1:4619-10643 GCF_000817695.3 Arachis duranensis
AGTGTGCCCTTGTGGAGGGCAATGCTTGCTCTCCTCCTTTATGCGCCACGCCTTTTTCTCCTTTGGCCACACTTTCTTAGGCCACGCTTCCTCTTTTCTTCTTTTCTTCACCTATAATAAACCAAAACAACTACTCAAAGTATCACTAAATTCATAAGGCTTATAAATCAATTAAAATTCAATTAAAATTAGCTTGAACCTCATGAGTTAGCATCAATTTAATGGTAGTTGCTTGATTTAAAGAAGTTATGCATTTTCATTCTAAATCACTTACTTAGGATGCAAGAAAGTGCATAAAGACTAATAAAACAAGTGAAATTAGCTTGAAAAATGGGTATATGATGACTTGTCATCATGTTGCAACAACCACAATTTTCCATTCTTCCTGTCACGAGTGATACTCATGCCAAGGATTTTCTTTGCAGGACCTAGATCCTTTATAACAAAGGATTTGTTCAAGTCTTTCTTTAGACTTTCAATCTTCTTAGTGTCATGACCAACAATCAACATGTCATAAACATAAAGCAAGAGAATTATATAATCACCATCAGAGAATTTCTTAACATATACACAATGACCAGAAGAAGTCTTACTATACCCATGACCTTCCATGAAGGAATCAAACTTCATGTACCATTGCCTTGGTGCTTGCTTCAACCCATATAAGCTCTTCTTCAACTTGCATACCAAATGCTCCTTTCCTTTATCCTCGAAACCCTCTGGTTGCTCCATATAAATTTCTTTATCTATGTCACCGTGAAGGAATGCAGTCTTCATATCAAGCAGCTCAACCTCTAAATTCAAGCTAGCCGCCAATACAAGCATAACTCGAATAGAGGACATCTTCACAACTGGAGAGAAAATCTCCTCAAAATCAATACCTTTCTTTGCTTAAAGCCTTTCACAAACAATCGAGCTTTGTACCTTGGCCGTGGGACATTTTCATCTGCTTTCAACTTGAACATCCATTTATTCTTGAATGCACTCATACCCTTCGGTATCATCACCAATTCAAACGTATGATTCTCATGCAAGGATTTCATTTCTTCTTGCATGGCCTTCAACCAATCTTATACTCATCAGACATAGCTTCCTGGTAGCTCTCTGGCTCTCTAGTCTCATTATTCATTACATACTCATGAGGAGAATATTTCTGAGAAGGATGACGCTTTCTAGTAGATCTTCTCAATTCAGGCTCAATTGGTAGTTCAGGTGGAACTTCAACATTTGGTGAAACTTCTGCATCTGGCATCTCAGGTTAAGGTGTAGGTTCATAATGTAAATCATCACCAACATTGTCAACTTGTACATCTCCCCCATCAACAGGAGGTCTAGTAGAAGGACCGGGTTCATCATCAGCAGAACGTCTAACAGTTATTGTTAGCTTATCTATCTTCTCAATATCTTCAATAGTTTGGTCTTCAAGAAAAATCACATCTCGGCTTCTAATTATCATCTTGCTCACCGGATCCCATAATCTGTAACCAAAGTCTTCATGACCATAACCCATGAAGATACACTACTTTGACTTTCCATCAAGTTTGGACCTTTCATCTCTTGGAATGTGAACAAAAGACTTGCAGCCGAACACTCGCAAGTGACTATAGGAGACATCTTTTCCTCTCCAAACTTTCTCTGGAACATCGCCATTTAGTGGAACTAAAGGAGAAAGGTTGATCAGATCTACTGCAGTCCTCATCGCTTCACTTCAAAAGGATTTAGGCAACTTTGCATGAGAGAGCATACATTTGACTCTATCATTGATAGTGCGATTCATTCTCTCTGCAACTCCATTATGTTGAGGAGTCTTAGGAACCATCTTCTCAAGCTTGATCCCATGTCCTTTACAATACTCTTCAAATGGACCACCACCATTATCTGCTCGAACACATTTCAATTTCCTTCCTATTTCTCTTTCAACACTTGCATGAAAGTGTTTGAAGATACTAAGCACTTGGTTTTTAGTTTTCAAAACCAAAGCCCACACTTTTCGAGAATAATCATCAATAAAAGTAACAAAATATGATGCACTACCTAATGTCTTAGCGTCCATAGTGCAAACATCAGTGTGAACTAAATCTAGAACATGTGATCTCCTATGAGGTCCAAAATTATGAAATGATACTCTAGCATGCTTACCAACAAGATAATGGGTACAAGTATTTAAAGTTGTACCTTTCACTAGAAGTGAGTGCTTTTTAGCTAAGACGCTTAGTCCTTTCTCGCTCAAGTGACCAAGACGTATATGCCATAAATTAGAAGAGGAATCATCAGCTACATTCACCTCTTCTTTGCACAACTTTGCTTGCAACCGGTAGAGAGTAGTGGGATTATTGTCTTCTCTAGCAACAATAAGAGCCCCTTTGGTAATCTTGCATTTTCCACTACCAAAGGAAGTGCAATACCCCTCTTGATCCAATGCCTTCACTGAAATAAGATTGAACCGCATATTTGGTGCATGTCTAACATTCTTTAACTGCAACTTGCATCCCATGTTGGTTTCAAGCCACATATCACCCATACCAATGATATCACACACTCCTTTATCTCTCAATTTGATCTTGCCAAAATTTTCAATAGTATAGGAAGTAAAAAATTCACACCTCATAGTGACATGACATGAGGCACCAGAGTCCATAATCCAAGTGGAATCATCACAGATAAGATTCACATGATTTACATCATATGTGATAAGAAAGTCTTCATATACAATAGCAGTAGTTTGTTTATCATTATCTTTACCTTTGTCTTCGTTTTTTTCTCTTTGATTGTTCTCTTTTCAAGAACCTACAATACCTCTTGATATGCCCCGACTTGCCACAATGGTGACAAATGAACTCCTTTCTTGGCTTGTACTTTCCTCTTGACTTGCTTTGACTCTCTGACCTGTCAGAACTGTGAGGTTTTCTACTTTGACTTCTCCCTCGTAACTTTGAAACAAGTGCTTCTGACTGTGAGGAGGCATTAGTCAAACCTTGATCTCTTCTTCTGGCTTCTTCATTCAACATGCTCTTGCCCATTTATTTTTTTACATTTTTTCAAAAAAACTTAGACTTTTTGGCTAATATTTTCTCAGATTTGACTCAAATTAAATTTGACTCATCAACAAAAAAATATTGTTTGGTTAACGTTTTTGACCAAAAAATGACATTTTTTGTAAAAATATTTTTTGAAAAAATAAAATAAAACGGTAAACGGGTAGTCTGTTTAATCTATCGAGCTAAACATAAATAGTCCATGTTGAAAAATTATAGCCCGTAAATAAAACCGACTTAAATGAGTTTTCTCGTTTAACCCACAGATTTTAGGCGAACTGGAGTTAAACGGACCGAAATGACCCGTTTGACAACTCTATATCCAGTATTCACCAATTATAAAATCTATTTTTTATATTAAATAATACTATATGACTAATAAAATTTATATTTTTTGTGAATATTTGCTTAACTCTACACTTTAAATTTTAATAAGGGTTAAATATATTTTTTGTCCCTAATATTTTAAAAAGTTTTTAAAAATATCTCCAACGTTTAATTTGTTTCAATTTTACCCTTAACGTTTGAAATAAATTTTAATTTTATCCTTGTTGTTAATCCATTAATAGTCAACTGTTAGTCAACATTTTATTTTCCAATTTTATCCTTAAACTCACCTTCTCCTTCTTCCTCCCCCAACTCACCCTTTACTGACTCAGTCTCTCCCAAAACTAAAACCAAATCCAAATCCAGAAACAATAGCAGCATGACCACCATCATTATCTCCTCATCTTTTAGTCACTATCGCCATTGTCCCCTTCACACACCATCGCCACTACCTCTGCGATTGCTTCCTCCTCCTCATGCCTCTACCTTTGCCTCTTTCTCCTCCCCCCGCTTTTGCTTCTCCATTCGCTTCTTGTCTTCCAGCTTGGCGATGCCAACGTCACCTTCCCTGTACCTTTGTGCTGCCACCTCCAACACCATTTTTGTGCCCCCATCTCCACCTTTATTTGTGTGCCTTTTTCAGATCTTTACTATTTGGCATCCCTTCCACCTCTATGTCACCTTCCAGATCTGCCTCGCAGAGCCACCTCCGCCTCTACGTCGTCAGTTCTATCTAGAAATAGGGCTTTTAGCGGAGGTTTTGAAAGAATATATTATGTTTTAAATCTGTCTAAATTTTGTCCCAAATTTTGGTGCCAATTTTTTTTTGGATGGAGCCAAAATTTTTATACAGATTAGCAACCATATTTTAGACAAAAACTATAATTTATCCATATTCCACTTGAATATGCACAATAACTTCAGACGGATTTGGGATGCATTTTTGAAAAATATTAATTCTATCCCAAATTTGTTTATAATTAGTCTTAAATATTTTTACTATAGCTAATCCTTTGAAGTAGCCAAAATTTTTTTCCACAAATTTGAGACAAAAATAACATCATTTATAAATTCTGTATGAAAGTGCATCAGTTTTCAAACGGATTTCATATGTTTATTGAAAAATTATATAATTTAGTATAAAAATATTGTTTATATTTTAAATTTGTCTATGATTTGATTGAAGAATCAGTTGTTCATAACTCTGTCATATGCATCTCATAGATTTAATCTAACATTATTCCCAAAATAACAAGTCTTTATTCTAATTCTTTTTAATTAATTTGCTTATAGACAATTTTTTAAAAAAATAACTACAAAAATTCACTCGTTTTTTTAATTTCTATTCTACTTTATTTAAAAAAAAATTGTGTCTCTTAATATTACTTTATCTATTCTTTTGTTACCATGTGGATCTTAATGAATAAGTTGGATAGAAAAACAAATTTAGCAGTAAAACAATAAGTCTCAATTTTTTCTAAATAGTAATGTGATTCTTGTTTGTTCAAAAGAAAAATCTATTGTAATCCATACAATAAAATTTTATATATAAGTAAGTATAACTTCATATATTAATTTATCTATTGATTAAATGATTGCGTCACATATATAAAAATTATATAAATATCTTGAAGAATTTGGAGAAAAATTTACTTGTAATCTTAATTGAAACCTGATTCGGCCGTTACAAATTCAACATCATAAATCAGCATTATCATTTATAACTCGGCATTATTCACATTATTATTCAGAAAGCTGGCGTTATAGTTTGGCATTATAGTTATTAATCGGCAATCAACATTATTAATCGGCCACTTACGTTACAACTCAGCTTAACAGACTGCTTTCTAAATGTGAAACGTCCAACCTAACATTTCACCCTTATTATTGCTCTTTAATACAAGCAATAAAGCAGAAGCATAACCGACTTGTACATTTCCACCCATAAAAGGTATGATCTTCCATCCTAAAAGCACACATTGAATTCTCAATACTGACTTAAGCTTCGGAGTGCCTTTGTATGTACACTTCCCCTCTTGTTTCTTGCTCAAAGCTCTACGCGATTGGACATCCCCTTGGAGTAAAGCTCGGATTAATGCAAAGCTCAAAGGTCGGCACCAAAGATAACAACTCGACGTCAATTCCCAGAGACCAAGCTCTCCCTCTAGGTATCCATACAAGAACAATTGGCACCCACCGTGGGCCGAGAATATAATCCCTTCCATATATCATCGGCCTTGAGGTTTTCGCCTAAAGTCATGGCTGAACAACTTCCACCCACACCATCCAAACTCCTTCAGATGGTGACCGAGTTGCGGCAAGCTAACCAGTGCATGACCGAGGAGAACCAAAGAATGGCACAGCAAATTACCAACTTGAATAACACCCGAATCGAAAACAACAATGATCGGCAAGAACAGATAGAGGAAGCCGAGCAGCAATCAGGGCCAACACACGTCTTTAACACTGCTCGACAGGAAGAGGTGCAACTCGAGCATAATGAGGAAGTGATGAGCGGATAATTTGTACGCTTTTTGGCATTGTTTTTAGTATGTTTTTAGTATGTCCTAGTTAGTTTTTAGTATATTTTTATTAGTTTTTAGTTAAAATTCACTTTTCTGGACTTTACTATGAGTTTGTGTGTTTTTCTGTGATTTCAGGT
>NW_026263914.1:14805-16824 GCF_000817695.3 Arachis duranensis
AGAATGATGATGAGTGTCACGGATCATCACATTCATCATGTTGAAGTGCAACGAATATCTTAGAATAAGAACAAGCGGAATTAAATAGAAAATAGTAGTAATTGCATTGAAACTTGAGGTACAGTAGAGCTCCACACCCTTAATCTATGGTGTGTAGAAACTCCACCGTTGAAAATACATAAGTGATGAAGGTCCAGGCATGGCCAAATGGCCAGTCCCCATGAAAGACCGAATGGTCAAAAGAACTAGATAGTCCAAGACGTCCAATACACTAGTAGAAAGTTCTATTTATACTAAACTAGCTACTAGGGTTTATAGAAATAAGTAATTGATGCATAAATCCACTTCCGGGGCCCACTTGGTGTATGTTTGGGCTGAGCTTGATCTTTACACGAGCTGAGGCTTATCTTGGAGTTGAACGCCAAGTTGTAACGTGTTTTTGGCGTTCAACTTTGGTTCGTGACGTGTTTTTGGCGTTTGACTCCAGAATGCAGCATGGAACTGGGGTTGAGCGCCAGTTTACGTCGTCTAATCACGAATAAAGTATGGACTATTATATATTGTTGGAAAGCTCTGGATGTCTACTTTCTAACGCCGTAGAGAGCGCGCCATTTGAAGTTCTGTAGCTCCAGAAAATTCATTTCGAGTGCAAGGAGGTCAGATTCCAACAGCATCAGCAGTCCTTTGTCAGCCTCCTTATCAGAGTTTTGCTCAGGTCCCTCAATTTCAGCCAGAAATTACCTGAAATGACAGAAAAACACACAAACTCATAGTAAAGTCCAGAAATGTAAATTTAGCATAAAAACTAATGAAAACATTCCTAAAAGTAGCTAGATTATACTAAAAACTATCTAAAAATAATGCCAAAAAGTGTATAAATTATCCGCTCATCAACTGCGACCAGGAAAATTCCAGGAAACTATTGCTGTAACCAAACCTAAAACTATGACCGAGTTCCATGAAAAGGCTAAAGCTCAGATCGACATCGAGAAACTCCGACAAACTCGGAAAACAGAAAAACCACACTACCGAGACAACGACATAACACGAGACAACAAGAAGAACTCCAAACCGACTTCGCAATATGAGTCTTACACTCAATTCAATACCAAGCGCGACAATATCATCAAGGAGATCTTGAATTTGAAGTTGATTAAACCACCAAGAAAAGCCGGCAGTTACCCAGATTCAAAAGGCACGGACAGATCAAAATACTGCTCTTTCCACCAAAGGCACGGCCACACTACCGACGAGTGTGTCATCGCAAAAGACCTTCTGGAATGATTAGCTCGGCAAGGTTATTGAAAAACTCAGCTTTATGGATGCATATTCTGGTTATAACCAGATCCAAATGCATCCATCTGATCAAAATAAGACAGCCTTTATTACTGAATATGGAAACTATTGTTATAAAGTCATGCCATTTGGCCTTAAGAATGCAGGTGCAAGATATCGACGTCTAATGGACAAAGTCTTTGCCAAACAGATCGGCAGGAACATTGAGATCTACGTTGACGATATGGTCGCCAAGACAAAGATTGGCAACAATCACCTTGATGACCTCGCAGAAATCTTCGGACAACTAAGAAAACACAACATGCGGTTAAATCCCGTGAAGTGCACATTTGGGGTCCAGAGTGGCAAATTCCTCGGCTTCTTGCTCACTGGCCGAGGTATCGAGGCAAATCCAGAAAAATGTCGAGCTGTTTTAGACATGACAAGTCCACAAACCATCAAAGAAGTCCAGCGGTTAACAGGGAGACTTGCTGCCCTCTCTAGATTTTTACCTTGCCTTACTTCTAAATCTCTATGTTTTTTCCAAACTTTAAAAAAGAAAAAAGCTTTCCAATGGACCGATGACTGTGAACAATCATTCAAAATTATTAAAGAAAATCTTTCAAAACCGCCAATCTTACAAAACCTCCTTCAGGGGGAACCATTATTCTTATATTTATCTGTCATTAACTAGGTTGTAAGCTCCGCTCTTGTTGCAGAAAGGGAAAGGAAGCAGTTCTCGAT
>NW_026263915.1:0-844 GCF_000817695.3 Arachis duranensis
ATCTGTGACACTGTCAAGACTAATGGGGTTGACCCTGAGGTCTACAGACTCATGCTATTCCCTTTTGCTGTAAGAGACAGAACTAGGACATGATTGGACTCTCAACCTAAAGAAAGCCTGGACTCTTGGGAAAAGCTAGTCAATGCTTTCTTGGAAAAGTTCTTTCCACCTCAAAAATTGAGTAAGCTTAGAGTGGAAGTCCAAACCTTCAGACAGAAGGAAGGAGAATCCCTCTATGAAGCTTGGGAAAAATACAAACAATTAATCAGAAAGTGTCCCTCTGATATGCTTTCTGAATGGAGCATCATAGGAATTTTCTATGATGGTCTCTCTGAACTATCCAAGATGTCTTTGGATAGCTCTTCTGGAGGATCTCTTCATCTGAAGAAGATGCCTAAAGAAGCTCAAGAGCTAATTGAAATGGTTGCAAATAACCAATTCATGTACACTTCTGAAAGGAATCCTGTGAACAATGGGACTAGTCAGAAGAAAGGAGTTCTTGAGATTGACACTCTGAATGTCATATTGGCTCAGAACAAAATATTGACTCAACAAGTCAATATGATTTCCCAAAGTCTGTTTGGAATGCAAAATGCACCAAGTAGTACTAAGGAAGCTTCATCTGAGGAAGAAGCTTATGATCCTGAGAACCCTTCAATGGAAGAGGTGAATTACATGGGAGAACCCTATGGAAACACCTATAATCCTTCATGGAGAAATCATCCAAATCTCTCATGGAAGGATCAACAGAGACCTCAACAAGGTTTCAACAACAACAATGGTGGAAGAAACAGGTTTAGCAACAGCAAGCCTTTTCCATCATCTTCTCAGCAACAGACAGAGA
>NW_026263915.1:8870-11205 GCF_000817695.3 Arachis duranensis
ACCCTTACTCGCGTAAGGTTTATTACTTGGACGACCCAGTACACTTGCTGGTTAGTTGAACGGAGTTGTGAACTATGGTATTGGCATCATGTTTTTAGCGCCATTACCAGGGAATGAAAAGCAATGAATTTTGCAAAATGGAATAACAATTGAATCACAATTTCGTCCACCAAGTTTTTGGCGCCGTTGCTGGGGATTGTTCGAGTATGGACAACTGACGGTTCATCTTGTTGCTCAGATTAGGTAATTTTCTTTTCAAAATTCTTTTTCAAAAATTTTTCTTTTATTTTTCGTTTTTCCAAAAATATTTTTGAAAAAAAAAATTAAATAAAAATACAAAAAAATCATAAAATCATAAAAACAAAAAATTATTTTGTGTTTCTTGTTTGAGTCTTGAGTCAATTTTTAAGTTTGGTGTCAATTGCATGCTTTAAAAATTTTTTTTCCTTGCATTTTTTCGAAAATCTCATGCATTCATAGTGTTCTTCATGATCTTCAAGTTGTTCTTGATAAGTCCTCTTGTTTGATCTTGATGTTTTCTTGTTTTGTGTTGGTTGTTGTTTTTCATATGCACTTTTTGTTTGTTAGAGTCCATGCATTAAAGATTTCTAAGTTTGGTGTCTTGCATGTTTTCTTTGCATCAAAAATTTTTCAAAATTATGTTCTTGATGTTCATCATGAGCTTCAAAGTGTTCTTGGTGTTCATCTTGACATTCATAGCATTCTTGCATGCATCTTGTGTCTTGATCCAAAATTTTCATGTTTTGGGTCATTTTTGTGTTTTTCTTTAAAAATTCAAAAATAAAAAAAAATATCTTTTCCTTATTTCCCTCCAAAATTTCGGAATTTTGGGTTGACTTGGTCAAAATTTTTTTTAAAATTAGTTGTTTCTTACAAGTCAAGTCAAAATTTTCAATTTTAAAAATCTTATCTTTTTAAAATCTTTTTCAAAAATCATATCTTTTTCATTTTTTTATCATTTTCGAAAATTTCAAAATTATTTTTCAAAATATTTTCAAAAATCTTTTTCTTATCTTTATATCTAATTTTTGAAAATTAGCTAACAATTAATGTGATTGGTTCAAAAATTTGAAGTTTGTTATTTCTTGTTAAGAAAGGTTCAATCTTTAAATTCTAGAATCTTATCTTGTAATTTCTTGTTAGTTAAGCCTTTTTAAAATTTTAAATCTTTTTCAAAATATCTTTTTCTTAAAAATCTTTTTATCTTTTTATCTTATCTTTTTCAAAATTTGATTTCAAATATCTTATCTAACCTCTTATCTTCTTATCTTTTTCAAATTTGATTTTAATATCTTTTTCAATCAACTAACAAACTTTTTGTTTGTTTCTTATCTTTTTCAAAACCACCTAACTACTTTTCCCTCTCTAATTTTCGAAAATATCTCATCTCTTTTTCAAAAATTCTTTTTGTTTTAAATTTTAATTTTAATTATATTTTGTCTTTGATTTTCGAAAATTACTAACCCCTTTTTCAAAAATTATTTTCGAAATTTCTCTTCTCTTCTCTTATTCTATTTAATTAATTAATTACTAACACTTCTCTTCACCTCTCTTCATCTAAGAATCCGAACTTCTTATATCCCTTGTATTTAGATTCATCTATCCCCTTTCTTCTTCAACTAACATAAGGGAATCTCTATACTGTGACATAGAGGATTCCTCTTTCTTTTCTTGTTTTCTTCTCTTTCATATGAGCAGTAACAGGGAAAAAGGCACTCTTGTTGAAACTGATCCAGAACCTGAAAGAACTCTGAAGAGAAAATTAAGAGAAGCTAAATTACAACAATCTAGAAACAACCTTTCAGAAATTTTCGAACAAGAGAAGGAGATGGCAGCCGAAAATAATAATAATAATGCAAGGAGAATGCTTGGTGACTTCACAAAGCCAACGTCCAAGTTTGATGGAAGAAGCATCTCCATTCCTGCCATTGGAGCCAATAACTTTGAGCTTTAGCCTCAACTAGTTGCTTTAATGCAACAAAACTGCAAGTCTTATGGACTTCCATCTGAAGATCCTTATCAGTTTTTAACTGAGTTCTTGCAGATCTGTGAGACTGTAAAGACGAATGGAGTTGATCCTAAAGTCTACAGACTCATGCTTTTCCCTTTTGCTGTAAGAGACAGAGCTAGAATATGGTTGGACTCATAACCTAAGGATAGCCTGGACTCCTGGGATAAGCTAGTCACTGCCTTCTTAGATAAATTCTTTCCTCCTCAAAAGCTGAGCAAGCTGAGAGTGAATGTTCAAACCTTCAAACAAAAAGATGGTGAATCCCTCTATGAAGCTTGGGAAAGATACAAGCAGTTGACCAAA
>NW_026263915.1:11365-15102 GCF_000817695.3 Arachis duranensis
CCTGAAGAGGCTCAAGAACTCATTGATATGGTTGCAAACAACCAGTTCATGTATACCTCTGAGAGGAATTCCGTGAATAATGGGATACCTCAGAAGAAAGGAGTTCTTGAAATTGATGCTTTGAATACCATATTGGCTCAGAACAAAGTGTTGACTCAACAGGTCAACATGATCTCTCAAAATCTGAATGGATTGCAACATGCATCCAACAGTACTAGAAAGGCAGCTTCTGAAGAAGCTTATGATCCTGAGAACCCTGCTGTGGCAGAGGTTAATTACATGGGTGAACCATATGGAAACACCTATAATCCATCATGGAGAAATCATCCAAATTTCACCTGGAAGGATCAACAAAAGCCTCAACAAGGCTTTAACAATGGTGGATGCAATAGGCTGAGCAATAGCAAGCCATATCCATCATCTTCTCAGCAACAGATAGGGAATTCTGAATAAAACACTTCTAATTTAGCCAATATAGTCTCTGATCTGTCAAAGACCACTTTCAGTTTCATGAATGAAACCAGATCTTCCATCAAAAATCTGGAGGCACAAGTGGGCCAGCTGAGTAAGAAAGTCATTGAAACTCCTCCCAGTATTCTCCCAAGCAATACAGAAGAAAATCCAAAAGGAGAGTGCAAGGCCATTGATGTGATCAATATGGCCGAATGCACAAGGGAGGAGGAGGACGAAAATCCTAGTGAGGAAGACCTCCTGGGACGCCCCTCAAGCAAGAAGGAGTTTCCTATTACGGATCCAAAGGAATCTGAGGCTCATATAGAGACCATAGAGATTCCATTAAATCTCCTTCTGCCATTCATGAGCTCTGAAGATTATTCATCCTCTGAAGAGGATGACGATGTGACTGGAGAGCAAATTGCTCAATACTTAGGAGCTATCATGAAGCTGAATGCCAAGTTGTTTGGTAATGAGACTTGGGAAAGTGAACCTCCCTTACTCATTAATAAACTAGATACCTGGATTCAGAAAACTCTACCTCAAAAGAAACAAGATCCTGGCAAGTTCTTAATACCTTGTACCATAGGCACCATGAGCTTTGAAAAAGCTCTATGTGATCTGGGGTCAGGGATAAATCTTATGCCACTCTCTATAATGGAGAAGCTAGGGATCATTGAGGTACAACTTGCCTTGTTCTCATTACAATTGGCAGATAAGTCATTGAGACAAGCTTATGGAATAGTAGAGGACGTGTTAGTAAAGGTTGAAGGCCTTTACATCCCTGCTGATTTCATAATCCTAGACACTAGGAAGGAAGATGATGAATGCATCATCCTAGGAAGACCTTTCCTAGCCACAGCAGAAGCTGTGATAGATGTCAATAGAGGTGAATTAGTCCTTTAATTGAATGGGGACTACCTTGTGTTTAAGGCACATGGCCATCCCTCTGTGACGAAAGAGAGTAAGCATGAAGAGCTTCTCTCAGTTCAGAGTCAAGAAGAGCCCACACTGTCAAACTCTAAGTTTGGTGTTGTGAGGCCACAACCAAACTCTAAGTTTGGTGTTAAGACCCCATATCCAAACTCTAAGTTTGGTGTTGGGACTACACTAACATTGACCTGATCACCTTGTGGCTCCATGAGAGCCACTGTCAAGCTATTGACATTAAAGAAGCGCTTGTTGGTAGGCAACCCAATTTTAATTATCTAATTTTTATTTTATTGTTATTTTGTGTTTTATTAGGTACATGATCATGAGGAGTCACGAAAAAATCAAAAAAATTAAAAACTGAATCAAAAACAGAAGAAAAAAATTTTTCACCCTGGAGGACGCACAGGCTGGCGTTCAACGCCAGTAAGATGCATCTGGCCGGCGTTCAACGCCAGAACAGAGCACCATTCTGGTGCTGAACGCCAGAAACAAGCAACATCCTGGCGCTGAATGCCAGGTATGTGCCCAGAGAGGAAAAACTGGCGCTGAACGCCAGTAACAAGCATGAAACTGGCGTTCAACGCCAGAAACATGCTTTACATGGGCGTTGAACGCCCAGAACGTGCACCAATGGGTGTTTAAACACCAGAATGATGCACAAAGGCATTTTACAGGCCTATTTGGTGCAGGAATGGTATTTCTTGACACCTCAGGATCCTGTGGACCCCACAGGATCACTTCAGGATCTGTGAACCCCACAGGATCCCCACCTACCATTTTCCCACCTTACCTTTTAATCCTAATCACACTCTCCTAATCCTATTTCACTCTTCCCCATATCACATTTCCCAAAAACCTTCACCAATCACCTCAATTCATCTTCCCAATTACCCCATTCACCATTCACATCAACCCACTCTTCCCCATAAACCCCACCTACCTTCATAAAATTCAAATTCAATTTCCCACCCATTCCCACCCAAAATGGCCGAACATATACCCTCCCCTCTCCCTATAAATACCCTTCCATTCTACTTCATTTTCACACAACACAACCCCTTCTTCTCCCACATAGCCGAACCTACTTCTTTCCCTCTCTACCATATTCTCTTCTTCTTCTCTTCTTTTCTTTTTTGCTCGAGGGCGAGCGATATTTTAAGTTTGGTGTGGTAAAAGCATAAGCTTTTTGTTTTTCCATTACCATCAATGGCATCTAAGGCCGGAGTATCCTCTAGAAAAGGGAAAGGGAAGACAAAAGCTTCCACCTCCGAGTCATGGGAGATGGAAAGATTCATCTCCAAGAGCCATCAAGACCACTTCTATGATGTTGTGGCAAAGAAGAAGGTGATCCCTGAGGTCCCTTTCAAGCTCAAGAAGAATGAGTATCCGGAGATCCGACATGAGATCCAAAGAAGAGTTGGGAAGTCATAACCAACCCCATGCAACAAGTCAGAATTTTAATGGTTCAAGAATTCTATGCCAATGCATGGATCACTAGGAACCATGATCAAAGTATGAACCCGAATCCAAAGAACTATCTCACAATGGTTCGGGGGAAATACTTAGATTTTAGTCCGGAAAATGTGAGGTTGGCGTTTCACTTGCCTATGATGCAAAGAGATGAACGCCCCTACACTAGAAGGGTCAACTTTAACCAAAGGTTGGACCAAGTCCTTACGGACATATGTGTGGAAGGAGCCCAATGGAGAATAGACTCCAAAGGCAAGCCAGTTCAACTAAGAAGACTGGACCTCAAGCCTGTGGCTAGAGGATGGTTGGAGTTCATTCAACGCTCCATCATTCCTACTTGGAGTTCATTCAACGCTCTATCATTCCTACTAGCAATCGATCTGAAGTTACTGTGGATCGGGCCATCATGATTCATAGCATCATGATTGGAGAGGAAGTGGAAGTTCATGAAGTCATCTCCAATGAATTCTACAAAATAGCCGAAAAGCCCTCCACCATGGCAAGGCTAGCTTTTCCTCACCTTATTTGCCATCTATGTTACTCAGCTAGAGTTATCATAGAAGGAGACACCTCCATTGAAGAGGATAAGCCCATCACCAAGAAGAGGATGGAGCAAGCAAGAGAAACCATGCACGGTTCTCAAGAAGTGCATGAGGAAGCTCATCATCAACAAATTCCTGAGATGCCTCAAGGGATGCACTTTCCTCCCAACAACTATTGGGAGCAACTTAACACCTCCTTAGAAGATTTGAGCCACAATGTAAAACAATTAAGGGTGGAACATCATGAGCACTCCATCATTCTCCAAGAAATAAGAGAAGATCAAAGAGCAATGAGGGAGGAGCAACAAAGGCAAGGAAGGGACATAGAAGAGCTTAAGG
>NW_026263915.1:15203-16231 GCF_000817695.3 Arachis duranensis
TCGGTTTTTAATATTGTGTTTATCTATGTTTTGTGTCTTTATTTCATGATCATTAGTATGTAACTATGTCTTAAAGCTATGAATAAAATCCATTAATCCTTCACCTCTCTTAAATGAAAAATGTTTTAATTCAAAAGAACAAGAAGTACATGAATTTCGAATTTATCCTTGGATTTAATTTAATTATATTGATGTGGTGACAACACTTTTTGTTTTCTGAATGAATGTTTGAACAGTGCATATTTTTGATATTGTTGTTTATGAGTGTTAAAATTGTTGGCTCTTGAAAGAATGATGAACAAAGAGAAATGTTATTGATGATCTGAAAAAAATCATGAAATTGATTCTTGAAGCAAGAAAAAGCAGTGAAAAAGAAAGCTTGCGAAAAAAAATAGCGAAAAAAATAATAGCAAGAAAAAGAAAAAGCAAGCAGAAAAAGCCAATAGCCCTTAAAACCAAAAGGCAAGGGTAAAAAGGATCCAATGGATAGGAGGGCCCAAGGAAATAAAATCCAGGCCTAAGCGGCTAAATCAAGCTGTCCCTAACCATGTGCTTGTGTCATGAAGGTCCAAGTGAAAAGCTTGAGACTGAGTGGTTAAAGTCGTGATCCAAAGCAAAAAAGAGTGTGCTTAAGAGCTCTGGACACCACTAACTGGGGACTCTAGCAAAGCTGAGTCACAATCTGAAAAGGTTCACCCAGTTATGTGTCTGTGGCATTTGTGTATCCGGTGGTAATACTGGAAGACAAAGTGCTTAGGGCCACAGCCAAGACTCATAAGTAGCTGTGTTCAAGAATCAACATGCTTAACTAGGAAAGTCAATAACACTATCCAAAATTCTAAGTTCCCAGAGACGCCAATCACTCTAAACTACAAAGGAAAAAATGAGATGCCAAAACTGTTCAGAAGCAAAAAGCTACAAGTCCCGCTCATCTAATTAAATTAATACTCATTGATATTCTGGAATTTATAGTATATTCTCTTCTTTTTATCCTAATTGATTTTCAGTTGCTTGGGGACAAGCAACAA
>NW_026263915.1:16494-16795 GCF_000817695.3 Arachis duranensis
GAGCAAAAATCTGATTCAGAGGCTGAAAAGGACTGCAGATGCTGTTGGATTCTGACCTCCCTACATTCGAAGTGGATTTTCTGGAGCTACAGAAACCTATTTGGCGCGCTCTTAACGGCGTTGGAAAGTAGACATCCAGAGCTTTCCAGCAATATATAATAGTTCATACTTTATTCGGAAATTGACGACGTAACTTGGCGTTGAACGCCAAGTTCATGCCGCTGTCTGGAGTTAAACGCCAGAAAAACGTCATGATCCGGAGTTGAACGCCCAAAACACGTCATAACTTGGAGTTCAACTC
>NW_026263916.1:0-425 GCF_000817695.3 Arachis duranensis
GGCTTCTCTCAAAACAGAGCCAAACAGAGCCCCCACAACCAAACTCTAAGTTTGGTGTTGGGAGGCCACAACCAAACTCTATGTTTGGTGTTGAACCCCCACATTCAAACTCTAAGTTTGGTGTTGGGAGGTTCCAACACGGTTCTGAGCATTTTTGAGGCTCCATGAGAGTCCTCTGTCAAGCTAATGACAATAAAGAAGCGCTTGTTGGGAGGCAACCCAATGTTTTATAATTAATTATTTTCTTTTGTTATTTTATCTTTTTTTTGTAGGTTGATGATCGTAAGAAGTCACAAAAACAATGAAAAAAGCAAAAACAGAATGAAAAACAGGAAGAAAAACAACACACCCTGGAGGAAGATGCTGCTGGCGTTCAAACGCCAGTCAGCCTAGCAGTTGGGCGTTTAACGCCCAGTCTGGCACCC
>NW_026263916.1:4172-14135 GCF_000817695.3 Arachis duranensis
AGCTTGCCATGGAAAGGAGTAAGAAGAATTGGATGAAGGCAGTAGGAAAGCAGAGAGACGGAAGGGAAGGCATCTTCATACGCTTATCTGAAGTTCCTACCAATGAATTACATAAGTATCTCTATCTTTACCTTTGTGTTATTTTCGTTCATCACTATATCCATTTGAGTTTGCCTGACTAAGATTTACAAGATGACCATAGCTTGCTTCAATACTAACAATCTCCGTGGGATCGACCCTTACTCACGTAAGGTTTATTACTTGGACGACCCAGTGCACTTGCTGGTTAGTTGTGCGAAGTTGTGTAATGCCATGGTATTGAGCTACCACGTTTTTGGAGCCATTACCGGGGATTATGAGAGTTGTGAAAAAGTATTGTTCACAATTTCGCGCACCAGTGTTCAAGCTAGTAGGCAAGAGAACACTTCACAAATTCATGCATCATTCAAAACATAGCATTCTCTCCACTTCAACAATTCTTCCGTACCAAAATAATGAAATCTATCTAAACATCCTAGTTATCCAACAAGATCAATAAAATTAGCATTCCTAAGCAATCAACAACATCAAGAAGTCACATAATTCACAAGAATCTAAAGCTAAAAGCAAGATGGTATACACAAGGAAGATCTTACCACGGTGGGGTACCTCCCACCAAGCACTTTTCTTTAACGTCCTTAAGTTGGACGGTCAGTCGCTCAAGCTTCTCCTTCTCTAGGTGCATCCTCTAATAGGAACACCTCTAGCTCTTTTGGGAGCTTGTAGCCATGGTACTTCTTCACTCTATGTCCATTCACCTTGAAAGTTTCTTCACTTTTAGGATCAAACAACTCCACCACTCTATAGGGCTTTATCTCCTTCACCTTGAAAGGTCCTTTCCATCTAGAGCGGAGCTTGCCAGGCATGAAACGAAGCCTCGAATTGTAGAGGAGAACCTCATCACCTTCTTGAAAGTCCTTCTTCTGTATGTGATGGTCATGTAATGCCTTTGTCTTTTCCTTGTAAATCTGGGCATTCTCATACGCTTCGTTCCTCAAACACCTAAGCTCCTCTAGCTGTAATTTTCTGGCTACTCCGGCTTGGGTCAAATTCACGTTGCACTGCTTTACTGCCCAATAGGCTTTGTGCTCAATTTTCACCGGAAGGTGGCATGCCTTACCATAGACGATCCGGAAGGGACTCATCCCCAACGGAGTCTTGTAGTTCGTTCTATACGCTCATAGTGCATCTCCTAACCGGAGGCTCCAATCCTTCCTTTGCGGACTGACCACTTTCTCCAAGATTCTCTTGATCTCACGATTGGACACTTTCGCTTGTCCATTGGTTTGCGGATGATAAGCAGTGGCAACCTTATGCACCACTCCATAGCGCTTGAGCAGTGCCTCTACCTTCTTATTACAAAAGTGGGATCCTTGGTCGCTCACGATTGCTCGTGGTGACACATAACGGTACACAATGTAGTTTCTGATAAAAGAAATGACGGTATTGGCGTCGTCAAGGCGGGTAGGTATTGCTTCTACCCACTGGATTTGGAAAACGGTCCCATAAAGTCAATGCCCTATACATCAAATATCTCACAGAACAACATAGGTTGTTGAGGCATTTCATCCCTTTGGGATGTGTTTCCCGACTTCTGACACTGATGGCAAGACACACATAACCAGTTAGCATCCTTGAATAAGGTTGGCCACTAGAATCCACAATCCAACACCTTTTTTGTGGTCCTTTGTGGGCCAAAGTGGCCACCACATTTGGATGAATGACAAGCTTCAAGAATGGGTTGGATTTCGGACTCCGGAACACATCTTCGAATTACTTGGTCTACTCCCCTCTTCCACAAGTGAGGGTCATCCAAAATGTAGTATTTGGAATCACTCCTCAACTTATCCCTTTGGTGTTTAGAAAAGTTGGGAGGGAAGAATTTCGCAACCAAGTAGTTCGCCATTGGGGCAAACCAAGGAAAATTATCCGACACAGCATGCAAGCTATCCAATGGGAATGAGTCATTGATCGGAAATAGATCAGATTTTAAATTCTCAAGGCGGCTTAAATGATCCGCAACCAAGTTTTGAGATTCACTCTGGTCCTTAATCTCAATGTCGAATTCTTGCAAAAGCAAGATCTAACGTATGAGTCTAGGTTTTGACTCATTCTTTGACAATAAGTATTTCAAAGCTGCATGATCCGTGTATACCACTATCTTTGATCCTAGCAAATAAGATTTGAATTTATCTAAAGCATGAAAAATAGCTAGGAGTTCCTTTTCAGTAGTGGTATAGTTAGATTGTGCTACATCAAGTGTTTTAAAAGAGTATGCAATGACATAAGGGAGTTTACCATCGCGCTTTGCAAGCGCGGCACCTATAGCTTGGTTTGACGCATCGCACATTATCTCAAATGGCATGTCCAGTTGGGGCCTTGCACAATTGGTACCATGGTAAGAGCTCTCCTTAGCTCTTCAAAAGCTTTCACACATTCACTGTCAAACTCAAAGTCCACATCTTTTTGGAGTAGGCGCGACAATGGCAAAGCAATCTTGCTGAAATCTTTGATAAAGCGCCTATAGAATCCTGCATGTCCTAAAAATGAACGGACCTCCCTCACATATGAGGGATGAGATAAAGTGGTAATAACATCGACCTTGGCCAGGTCTACAGAACTTCCTTCATGAGATACTACATGTCCTAACACTATACCTTGTCTTACCATAAAATGACATTTTTCAAAATTTAAGACAAGGTTGGTGTCAACAAATCTAACTAAGACTTTAGCCAAGTTCTCCAAGCAACAATCAAAAGAAGTTCCATAAACACTGAAGTCATCCATAAAGACTTCCAGACAATTCTCTATTAGATCAGAAAAGACACTGGTCATGCACCGCTAAAAAGTAGCGGGTGCATTACATAGTCCAAATGGCATCCTTTTGTAGGCAAAGGTGCCAAAAGGGCAAGTGAATATGGTCTTTTCCTGATCTTCAGGAGCAATGTGAATCTGGAAGTAACCAGTGAATCCATCAGGAAAACAGTAATGGGATTTACCTGCTAAATGGTCTAACATCTGGTCGATAAAGGGCAAAGGATAGTGGTCCTTCCTTGTAGCGGCATTCAACCTTCTATAGTCGATGCACACTCGCCATGCATTTTGTACTCTCTTGGTGACCACTTCACCATCATCCTTTGTAACCGCAGTGATGCCTGATTTTTTGGGAACAACCTGGACCGGGCTCACCCACTCACTGTCAGAAATCGGGTATATTGTATCCGCATCGAGTAGCCTAGTGACCTCCTTCTTTACCAAATCGAGGATGGTTGGGTTGAGCCTCCTTTGTAGTTGTCTAACCGGCCTAGCTCCATCTTGGAGAAATATACGATGCATGCACTTGCGAGGGTCAATCCCCACAATATCGGCTAAGCTCCAACCAATTGCCTTCTTGTACTTTCTGAGAACGCCTAAGAGCTTTTCTTCTTCTTCACTAGAAAGCTCACTAGCAATAATGACCGGAAACTTTTGGTTGTCCTTTAAGAAAGCATACTTCAAATGAGATGGGAGAGGCTTCAATTCACTTTTTGCCTCAAGCTGAGATTCCTTTTCGTCAAGCTCACGGAGTTCATTCTCAACAACTTCCTCATGTTCACCCTCTTGGTCATCCGTCTCTTCAACAATGTGGTAGCACAACTTGTTATGGTTTTCTTCTTGCACTTCCGCTACCACTTCATTAATTACATCACATCGGAGAACGGAATGCTCCTCGGGAGGATGCTTCATGGCTTCTTCTAAATTGAACTTGATAGTCTTGTCTCCAACCTCAAAGGAATATGTACCGGTGAAGGCATCTAACTTGAATTTAGAGGTCTTAAGGAAGGGTCTACCAAGTAGAACGGAGGATGAACTTCTATTTTCTATTGGAGGCATTTCAAGGATGTAAAAGTCAACCGGAAAGATCAAATCCTTGATTGCCACAAGTACATCTTCGGCTATTCCTGTTACCGTGATCACACTTATCGACCAAGGCAAACCTCGCCGCCGATTTCTTTAATGGAGCTAAATTCAACTGCACAAAGGTAGAAAGTGGCATGATGCTTATACAAGCTCCAAGATCACACATACGATCATGAAAAGTGTGTCCACCAATACAACAAGACACCAAACAAGACCCAGGGTCACCATATTTCTTTGGAATAGGTTCCATCAAGGAAGAAATTGAACTACCCAAGGATAATGTCTCCAATTCTCCTATCATATCCTTGTGTGTGCATAAGTCTTTCAAGAATTTTGCAAACTTTGGAATTTGTTGAATAGCATCAAGAAGTGGTATGGTTACCTCAACTTTCTTGAACACTTGAAGCATGTTCAAATCAAATTCTGGTGTCTTCTTAGCTTTCTTCACCATGGAAGGGAATGAAATAGGGATGGACTCATCCACTAGAGCTTTCTTCTTGGGTTCCTTGAGGTTTACTCCTTCTTCCTCATGCCTTTTGTCTACCTCTTCCTTTTCATGTGGAGCTTCAACAATCACTTCTTCCTCATGAATGTCCTCCAAGACCCTTGAAGGTATCTCCTCTAATGTAGTTCTCGACTGTAGAGTGATGGCGTTGAGACCGCCCTTTGGGTTTGGTTGGGGTTGGAATGGAAGGTTAGAAGAACTTGAGGGTTGGTTGGTGTTGTTGGAGGAGGACATGGACATCTTCAAAATCATGTCGGTAAGATTGGCCAATTGAGCACTCAGGGCCTCGAATTGAGCCTTGTAGCCCTCATCCCATTTATCCACAGCGGCTCTAAGCTCGTCAACTTGATTAGTGGGAGGTGAAGAGGCTTGGTTAGTTTGTTGTCTATGGTGTGGTGCTTGGTACTTGGTGTAGTTGTTTTGGTTTTGGTTGTGATGATTTTGGTTGGCTTGGTAGTTGTTGTTGTTGTGGTGGTATTGAGATGAAGATTCGTTGTTGTTGTGATGAGAAGAAGAGTTGTTCCACCTTTGATTTTGATTGTTCCCTTGTGCATTATCCCTCCACTATTGATGTTGATTACCACCATGAGGGTAGTGGTTTTGGCCTTGAGAAGGATAGGGTGGACGGTTGTTATAATTCACATTGGCCACTACAAGGGCATGTTCCTCTTGAATTTGATGGCATTGATCGGTGTAATGTGTAGTGCTAGAGCACAAACCACAAATCCTAGGAGGGCCTTCAAGTTAAGCAATTGGAGGTGGAGCTTGGACGGCTTGGATGGAGTAGAATTCCTTTTGATCCTTTTGCATTTGCGTGAGGATGGTGGTCATATCCCCAAGTGCCTTGGTTAAGCTTGATTCGGAAAGGGACAGTTCTACCACACCCTTGAGAGGGTTACTTCTCACCCTTGTATGTTATGTAGCTTCGGCTACATCCTTTATCAAACTCCATGCTTCTCCCTCTGTCTTGTTTTTTGAAAGGGAACCACCACTAGAAGCAGTGAGCAATCTTCTATCTTCCACACAAAGACCTCCGGTGAAGTAGCTAATGAGCAAGTGAGTGTTCATTCCATGGTGTGGACAAGATTCCAATAGCCTCTTGAACCGAGACCAATACTCGTACAAACTCTCTTGGTCTCTTTGCATTGTACCCGAAATCTCCTTTCGGATGTAGTCGGTCTTCTCCGGTGGGAAGAATTTATCTAGAAACTCTCTTCTCAAGAAATCCCAATTGGTAGCAATCTCATCCGGTAGCAAATAAAACCATGTTTTTGCTTGCGCTTCAAGAGAGAAAGGGAAGGCAAAAACCATGATAGCCACCTCATCGGCTCCATGCTTTCGAGCTGTAGAACAAGCAACTTGAAAATTCTTTAGATGTCAGATGGGCTCTTGACCCGGCAACCCATGATACTTATATAGTAGAATTATCAAGCTACTCTTCAATTCAAAGTTTGGATCAAGGTTAGGATACCTTGCTTGTAATGGTTGAAGTACAATATCCGGAGCTCCTTGCTCATGTAAAGTGATCCGGCGTGGCTCCGCCATGTATGGTTCACTTGTAGGATGCAAAGAAGTATTAGTAGTACCAACAGAAGAATAGGAAGTAGCGGACTCCAAGTCACTCTGGGTACCGTCTAGTGATTCGGTATATTCCTCAAGAGAGGCTGAAGTACTAGCCATATAGTCCAACCGCCGTCTAGCTTGCCGAGTATGTAACAAAGTTCTTTCAATCTCGGGATCAAAATTGGCTAAGCTAGAATTTGGTTGAGACCGAGTCATCAAACTTGAGAGTCATAGCACAAAAATAAAAGAAGCTAAACTATAGCTAAGTATTGAAAGCAAACAAACTATCTACAAGATTCACATATTCACATAACCAATATTAAGGCACATGTTGCAACCATTCCCCGGCAACGGTGCCAAAAATTTGATACGAGACGATTGTCAGAAGAGAATTTCTCAATGAAGTTGCGTTGTAAGTATAACTCTACCAACAACAATCCTCGAGAATCAAATTTTGAAAGGAATTGGTTGTCACAAGTTCAACCCCAATAAAATAACCGAAGTATTCAAACCTCGGGTCGTCTCACAAGGAATGGGCAAACATGTGCTTCAACATTGGTTAGAAATCCGGGGTTGTAAGTCATGAGAAAGAAAGTAAACTATGAATCTTAGCAAACAAGTAATCTTAAAGTACAAAGAACTAATTCAAATAACTAAGCAAGATGTGAGCAATTTCAACTAAGAAGACAACATTCAATTTAATTCTACTCTCAACGAAACAATAGCTACAACTAAAATAAGACAATTAAGAAATTGGGTTTCCAAATATGAATAATAAAAGCAACTCTTGGCTAGGCATGGGAATTGGGGTCACTATCCTTGTCTAATAACCATATCTTGACAATTATGAGGAGTCAAACCCACTAAGTCTACTTCTATACTTGAAGTAAGTTAAATGGTTTGGTCAACATCAACCCATAAGGTCTAACCTCACTACTAATTAACCTAGTAGTAGGCTAGTGTTAATGGCTATCAAATTGACTACTAAGGGCTCTCAAATCATCAAATCCATTAGACCCAATGACTCAAGTTTTCCCAATTTCCTTGGCCTAAGCCAAGAGTAAAAAGAACTACTCCATAATCAAGGTAAACAATTCATCAAACACATGGTAAGCATTAACAAAAGACATATTCAAATTGCAATTGAATTGAAATTAACAAATACCCACTAACAAATATCAACTTACAATCACTCAAATAACACAATTAATCATAGAAATCATCAATGTAACATCAACAAGTCAAGATTCACAACATTCATGCAATGGGTATAAAGTGACAATTAACAAAAATCCATAAACTAACACAAGATATAAGCAAAAGTATACTAAGGAATTCAAATTAGACTATCAAAACTTGTAATTAACAAAATCCAATTCAAATTCAACAAGGGAAGATCAAATTAAAGCTAGATCTAGAGAAGAACAATGGTTTCTCTCTCTTGAAAAACAAAGAACCCAAAAACTAGAAAAATGTGTCTTAGTGTAAAATGATTGATCCCCCCTTCTCCCTAGCATCCTTGGGTCTTTTTCCATGCAAAATAGCTTGAAATTGGGCCTAATGAGCCTCAGAAATCGCCAGGCACGATTTCCTTTAATGAGGTCACGTGCAGCTTCCCGCGCGTGCGCGCTGATTGCTTTTGTGATCCACGCGTGCGCGCCAAGTGCGCGTGCGCGTCGATGCTGCATTTCCCAAAATCCAAATCTTCATGTTCCTTCCTCTTGTGCATGCTTTCCTTCTCTCTTCTAGGCCATTCTTACCCTATTAATTCTAAAATCACTCAACAAATACGTCACGGCATCGAATGACAATAAAGAGGATCAAAATATAACAATTCTAAGGCAAAATAATCATGTTTTCTATCATGGAGCAATATTAGGAAGTGAACACAAAATCATGCATTTCTTGTGAATAAGTGCGAGAAATATTGACAAAAACCCCAAATTAAGCACAAGATAAACCACAAAATTGGGGTTTATCAGAGAGCAAATAGGATATAATAGAAACATGCCTTAGATCTTATTCTAGAGAGAGAAGCTCTATCTTCTCCCTAGAATTAGGTTAGATTAGGATAGATTCCTCTTAGATTTTGGTTTAATTCTTATTTTCCATTACTTTTCCTTGCAATTTGTTGTTCTTGCACCTTTGTTCCTTTAGTTTTACTTGCTATTCCCTTTATTTTGTTGCTTTATGTTCATGACTCTTGTTGATTTTAATTTCCTTTAATGCAATTTATGTTTTCTATGTTTATTGTTGCTTTCTTTAATTCTTAGTTATTGATTCTTGCATTTGGTAGCTTTAGAATTTATTTTTCTTGCCAATTTACTGTGCTTTTATTTTATGTCTTCCAAGTGTTTGATCAAATACTTGGTTGGATTTTAGAGTAGAATTTTGTACTTTTGGCTTAGGTTGGTAACTTGGGTGACCTAGAGTTACTAATATCCAAGTAATTGATAATTTGTTGCCATTGACTCTAGTCTTTCACTAAACCAATTAGTGAGCTAGCTAGGACTTATGGACTAGGATCTATTAAGCTCACTTGAGTTTCCTCTAATTTTGGAGATGATAAAGTGGGAGTGATCCTTGTAATTATCATGTTGTGGTTAGTAGCAAGGATAGTGATGCTTAACCAATAATAAACACACTTCCCTGCAATTCCTTGAGAGACGACCCAAGATTTAAATACTTCGATTTATTTTTATTGGGGTTTGTACTTGTGACAAACAAATTAAACTTTAATTGAGGATTAATTGTTGGTCTGGAACTATTCTTGCAACGGAATTATTTTTGTGAAATTTCTAACTAACATTTATCCTCCGTCAATGGTGGACGAAATTGTGATCAATTCTCTTTAAGTTGTTTGTCTTTGTATGAAATCATTATTATGGCACTGGTTGAATTCACAACTCCGTTCAACTAACCAGCAAGTGTACTGGGTCGTCCAAGTAATAAACCTTACGTGAGTAAGGGTCGATCCCACAGAGATTGTTGGTATGAAGCAAGCTATGGCCACCTTGTAAATCTCAGTTAGGCAGATTAAATTGGTTTATGGGTTTCGAAAATAAAAATAAGAAATAATAAAAAGGATAGAAGACTTATGCAGATTCATTGGTGGGAATTTCAGATAAGCGAATGGAGATGCTGCATGGCTCAAGGACGCCTGCTCTCCTACTGCTTCTACTCAATCCTTCTTACTCCTTTCCATGGCAAGCTTTGTATAGGGGTTCACCATCAACTGTGGCTACTTTCTTCCTCTCGGGGAAATACCCTGTGCGGCTGTCACTCGCACAGCTAACCAGTCTGGAGGCATCACCCATGGCTGATGGCTACATCCCATCCTCGCAGTGAAAACTAATGCTCACGCACTCTGTCACAGTACGGCTAATCACCGGTTGGTTCCCGCTCCTACTGGAATAGAATCCCTTGATTCTTTTGCGTCTGTCACTAACGCCCAGCACTTGCAAGTTTGAAGCACGTCACAGTCATTCATTACCGGAATCCTACTCGGAATACCACAGACAAGGTGAGACTTTCCGGATCCTCATAAATGCCGCCATCTATCTAGCTTATACCACGAAGATTCTGTTGGGGAATCTAAGAGATACGCATTCAAGCTTTGTTTCATGTAGAACGGAAGTGGTTGTCAATCACGCGCGTTCATAAGTGAGAATGATAATGAGGGTTATCTAACTCATTACATTCATCATGTTCTTGGGTACGAATGAATATCTTGGAAAAAGAATATGAGATATTTGAATAAAAGATAATAGAATTGCATTAATACTTGAGGTACAGCAAAGCTCCACACCCTTAATCTATGGTGTGCAGAAACTCCACCGTTGAAAATACATAAGTGGAAGGTTCAGGCATGGCCAAATGGCCAGCCCCCTAAAACGTGATCAATGATCTCCTAAGATGAAGAATAAAACAAAACTGAGACCAAAGATGAAACGTGG
>NW_026263916.1:15239-16791 GCF_000817695.3 Arachis duranensis
ACGTTTGCGCCAACGTTAGCCCCCTAACTTGGAGGCTAACGTTGGCATGAGACTTCTCCTCCAGGGTGTGCCAACGTTTGCGCCAACGTTAGCCCCCTAACTTGGAGGCTAACGTTGGCATGAGACTTCTCCTCCAGGGTGTGCCAACGTTTGCGCCAACGTTAGCCCCCTAACTTTTGGGCTAACGTTGGCGCCACACCAATACAAGGCAAGGCCAACGTTAGGGTCAAAGTTAGCCCCCTAACGTTGGCACCAACGTGAGATGCAGGAAAGTGGGTTTGCTGCTAAAAAAAGTTGGCCTCAAAGTTAGCCCCCTAACTTTGAGGCTAACTTTAAATCCAACTTTGCAAAACTCAAATCCGGTTCAATTGATTCACTTGGGTTTCTCTCCAAACTTCAAGAGCAATCAACCAAGGCCTCTTTCAACCCAAATCCACCAAGAGCAAAGGCCCAATTCAAGGCTTGAAGATCAATTGAAGAAAGTGTATAAATAGGCTAGAATTCAAGTTATTCGGGGAGCTTCCTTTTTGAATTTTGAGAGAGTTTTCTTGTGGTTTTGGGAGCTTGAATGATCTTTACTTTCTGAGTTTAATTGCTTTCAATTTCAACTACACTTGTCTTGATCTTGGGTTAGAGAATTGAAGGAATTCTGTTTCAATCTCACCTTAGATCTCTCTGTTGATTTTCACTGCACTCCAATTTCCAATTCGGTTCATTACTTCTTCATCTAATCTCTTTGCAATTTACAATTTCCTTGCTATTGTTCTTGTTGGATCTAGGAAGGCATTGAGATCTAGACTTGGTTTTCTAGTCTCTTGGGTCCTGAGATCTTGATTCATTCTTTCAATTTCCTATTTCTTGCCTTACTTGTTCATTTACTTTTATGCTTGAGTCTGACTCAACCCCAATTCCCATTTACTTTCTGTTTGATGCAATTTAACTTTTCTTTGTTTAATTCCTGCAAATCCAAGTCCCAATCCCCTTTACATTTAAAGCCATTTACATTTCTTGTCATTTAAGATTCTTGCAATTTATATTACTTGCTCTTTAAGTTTCTGCCATTTACTTTCTTGCTCTTTAAGATTCAGCAATTTATTTCTTGTTCTCTTTACTTCCAATGCAATTTAAATTCTGCAAGTTACCCATCAATCAACCAAATCTTGATTCGCTTGACTAAATCAACCACTAAACTAAAATTGCTCAATCCTTCAATCCCTGTGGGATCGACCTCACTCCCGTGAGTTTTTATTACTTGATGCGACCCGGTGCACTTGCCGGTTAGATCGGTGTTGTTTTGGGAGAAATTCATTTTTTCAACCAAAATTTACCCATCATTAGGCCTGGATTTAATTTCCTTGGGCCCTCCTATCCATTGATGCTCAAAGCCTTGGATCCTTTTTACCCTTGCCTTTTGGTTTTAAGGGCTATTGGCTTTTTCTATTGCTTTTTCTTTCTAAAATTTTCGCCAATTTTTTTTTTCGCAAGCTTCCTTTTTCACTGCTTTTTCTTGCTTCAAGAATCAATTTTATGATTTTTCAGATCATCAATAACA
>NW_026263917.1:0-839 GCF_000817695.3 Arachis duranensis
ATATATATATATATATATATATCCAATCATTTAATTATTTAATAATTATTTGATTGTATAAAATATTTTAAATAATATATTAAAATTAAACTTAATAAAATATTAATGTTAAGCAAGGACAAGTATATTTTAGATAAGCTAATGAGTAATAGTTCAAATGGCATAATTTTTTCATATTCGATTAAGAGATTGTGAATTTGAGTTTTCAATTTTTTTGGTTAAAAAAATATATACTTAGATAAATTGAATGTGTGGGACCCATTCTATTCCATGGTAGGGCAATAGAAGGATGGATAATCCCATAAAAGGAGACATTAGTGTTGGGCGGAGATTATGGTTTTTAAACGGAGATTATGGTTTTTAAACGCATTGCATTTGTCGTGTTTTGTTATTTTTATATCTTACGCCTCGGAGTTAGGACTACTAATTAACTATACTATATAATATAAGGAGATTTTTAAATGAAAAAGTATAAGAAACTAAAAGTTTATCAGTTAAAAATTAAATAAAATTATATTAATTTATATCAATAATTAATTAATTTTAAAATTTTTAAATTTAAAATTTAAAAAAATTTTAAATTGATTAAGTAAACCTAATTAAAACCTATAAAAACCTTTCTCTTTATTCTCACATTAATTTATCCACTTCTAACAATCACAAATTCAAAAAATATCTAAAAGAACATCTATTTAATATGAAAAAAAAATATTTTAATATTTAGTAGAAGAAACATCCATATATATTAACTCGTACAAATTTTTAATTCATCCAAAGATATTTGACTAGGTTTTGAATAATATGCTTTTGAACTTTACTCTTTTTAAATATATTGGTAT
>NW_026263917.1:8239-16785 GCF_000817695.3 Arachis duranensis
GACTATAAACTATATATATACTATTATAGAAGGGGGCCGCACCATTATTCAATATATTTATTTAATTTGGATGTTCTGTCGAAATGACATTTGCAACTTCACTTCAATATATATATATAAACAAAAAATATATATGGTACCGTTATTTAGAAACAAACAAGCAAAAGAAAAATGTTACATGTATATATACATATGTATTATGGATAATCAAAACTATTTTACATGCTTTATTTATTTATTGTGATGATGTTAGCTTTTCAGATATTGCCAAGACTAGGAAACTCCCCTAATAATAATATTTTTGTCTTCACTTTCAACTTTTAATTATTCCTTGTTTGTTTTCTGCAATTTGTTCACATTTATACTCAATAGTCAAAACTTAATTTTTAGAACTTAGAAGCCTTTTCTATTATAAATATACATAACTGATTTTTATAATATATTATTCCTTTTTTCTTTTTAGTTCTAATTAATAAGTATTTTTCTCACTTGAATTAACGAAAATTAATCAGGTCATTAGAGTAACCAAGTGATTTTTGTATCAATGGAGTAATATTATATTGAAGCATCTTATTATTACTTGACTTGAGTGAACGATTATTAATATTATAGTTTTTGTTAATTATTAAACTAAGATGGTGGTGATTGGAGAGGAATAATAACATCATAATCATAATCCTTGAGCCCATAATATACTTAGTGGATAACTGGATATATCAAGAAAATAACAGGATCCGTAAATAGACCTTTGCTGTTTCCTACAAGAAACGGTTAATTAGATATTAATGAAATGATTATTTCAAATCATTGAATTTTGATAGATAATGACAAGAATTATTGGACTGAATTGGTTAAAATTGTCTTAGCTAGTTGAGTGAACAATTATTAGAGTAAAGTGAAAAATAAATTTTTTAAAATTTATATTTAGAATAGATTAATTTAAAAAAAATTAATAAAATCTTTTAAAATAATAAAGGTAGATAAGTTAGTTTAAAAATTTCTAAAAATTTATATTTGGGACAAATTAGTTTTTAGAAAAAAAATCAATAAAATTTTTTAGAATGATAAACGTAGATAAGTTAGTTTAGATTAAAATTTTTTATCGTAATTATAAGGCTAATTTTTAAAAGTAGTACATCTATATATACTATCTTAAAAAAATTTATTAGTACTTTTTTTTAGAAACTAATATATTTAAAGTGTCTTATTCATAAATCTATTTATCACTTTATTCTAATTATTATATATGAAGAAGATTGTAATTGTAATATTGTACTTAAAAATGTTCACCAATCATGATATTAAAAAAATATATATATCATTGCATAGGGTTCCTTTATTCAAACCAAACTGCAGGACATTCAAGATCTAAACAAAAAGCAATCTCATGATAACTTTAATTTTATGCTTCTTTTTTTTTTTTTTTGCTTCCTTTAATTTCCAGCTTCCTTTAACTACCACTGGCCTTTTTCTTTTTCCTTTTATTTTTCTCTTCCTAAAGTAATATATCATTTTGACCATATGAATCCTGCAATTAGTTCCATGATTTGATTGTCATACAGAGTCACTGACAATAAAAATAAACACATATTATTTATTTTATCAATTAATTATTGAATACTTATTCTACTAATTTGTTTTAGGTTTTTTTTATTGTTTTTTTTTCTACCAAAAACAAAAACTCGAATCATATTAATTTGGGTTGAATAGTTTTAGATATATTTTCTCTGGTATAGATGAGGAAATATGTTTTTTTGGGTCAGAGTATATAGATGAGGCTTGAGAAAAAGAATAGAATGTTTTTAGTGATATGATTAAGAGGCCAATGCTATTGATTAATCTTTCTCATCAGATAGCCCAAATGTCCAATTCACTTGGCAGGGTTGATGGCCCAATTAGCGTTTTGGCTATTTACCTCTCCACCATAAAAAAAAAAAACCATTTGAGTACTTGACCAAGTTAGTTTGATTAAGTGGTTATATGCTTAATTAGCTTAGGTCGATGGAATGGTCAGCTTACTCTTCCGCTTAAACAAGTATCGAGAGTTTGAATCTTACCTTATGTATGTAGTAATTTATTAGCTAACAGCAAATCCTTAAATATAACTCAACAAAAATAAAAGTGATTATATGCTTAACCAACTTGAGTTGATTAAGTGGTCAACTCACTCGTTCGTTTAAGCACGAGTGTTCAAATCCCATTATGTGCATGAAACAACCTATAAATTAGAAGCAGATCCTTAAATAGAACTCAAATTCGTGATGACTTAGTTGTTGATATATCAAACTAAAAGATACTATAGACAACAACAAAAAATAGTTATATACTTAAGTATTGGGTTGGATTTGCCTTGTTTATGTAGCAATTAATTGGTCATTGACAAATATTTAAATAAAATTTAAATTTACTGTAGATTAATTTTCGGCCTATAAAATTGAGAAATACTCTTAGAAAAAAATTTTTCATTTTTCATGTACCTAAGGATAAAAACATATTAAATTAAATCAAACTTTTTTTTTTAACAGACTAGGTATGTAATAAAAGAAAAAAAATTCTCTAAACTAACAATGTTAATAAAATAATAAAATAATACTTTAATTACTTTTAAATTTGTAACATTTATTATTTGTAAATTTTACTATCTTAATTCAAGAGTGATTAATGATATATTTTTTTTCTAAAGTGACAATATAATTTTAAAGGAGCCAAATTCTGTAATAAAATATGCAACCTGCTATAAATTTTTTAACGAATACAAAGTCTAATCTAACTTGATTAGATTTCATTCTTATCAGACAAAATTTGCAATCTGATATAGACTACTTAATGAATACTAATCTTGGCTTGAAACTTGTTCAAATGTTTGATAATTTTAAAGAAGGTTTAATTATTCTATTGGTCTTATAGTTTTGCGAAATTTTTAATTAAATTTTTATATTTTTTTCTTTTAATTAGGTCTCTGCACTAATTTTTTTTTCAATTAGGTCTCTCTTAGCAGTAATTGGCTTAATTTTATAAGAAATCAACTAAAAAGGTGCAGAGACCCCAATAAAAAGAAAAAAAATGTAGAGATCCGATTAAAAAAAATTAGTACAAGAACTCAATTAAAAAGAAAAAAAATACAGAGACCTAATTAAAAAATTCACAAAATTATAATAAACAACAAAATAATTAAGCCTTTTAAAAAATATAAAAAATAACAAAACAAATGAATAAGCAAGTAAAATTAAATATATTAAATAAAGATATTAAAATGTAAAAATGTATATATGTAATTAAATAAATAAGTAACTTAGTGAATACAAAATGTTTGAATATTATAAAACACAAAAATTCAAATCTTCTACATTATATATTGCTAAAGAGGCAGCTGGTCATTTTTTGACCCCTGAATTAAATCTATCCTAGAGTTATAATAATTATAACTATAGTATATTAATTATTATTTATTAAAGAAGTTGTTCAACGAAATGAAGTACTTCTATATAAAAAAAGAAACTTGGAGCTCATATAATTAATAAGAAAAATAGAAAACTGATCTTTGGAATCTGGATAACAAAATGAAAAAATTGTTATATGATCTAAAAATAAAGGTCCTCAAACAATAAAGCTTTTGAAATTTGTTGGATATCCAATTTTATTGTCAAAAGTCTTTGGAGTAACGAGGTTTCCTTCTTTCTTTCTTTCTTATAAAATAACGTTTTCATGCTTTGAACTATCTATCCATGCACATGGCCTTAACCGTTCCAACTATCACCAAGGAATCATGTTAATATTAGTTAATTTTTAGCTAATTAATATTAATTAATTTGACTATTTAAATTTATAATTTAAAATTAAAAATTTAAAATTTATGATTATTTAAGATATATAATTTAGATAAATAAAATAATTTTAAAAAAATTAACTGATATTAGTCAAAAAAATTATTTCATATAATATCACTCTAAATTTAATTAGAGCCCTTTGAGAATGTGTGAGTAGAAAATTCCGTTAACTAAAGCTTATATTAACTTAATAACTTGAAACCGTAGTTTATATTTAATTTCACATGCAACAGAAGGTATCTCTTGTGGAAATTCTAATATAATGCAGGCAGGGAGAGAAGAGAATGTATTGAAACAGAAATTCAACTAATATAGCAATAAATTAAAGGCAGCTAAATACACCTACGATAATATGCAGTATTTTATCTTTGTATTTCTAGAAACCCTACACATACGTTATATTTAATTTGAAACTCGTTAATAAAGAATAAAAGCTTCCAATACCAAACCAATAAATGTAGTTACAATAATGAACAGAGATGAACTAATTTGAATTCGTCGAATAGTTAATGTATTTGTCTGCTGTATTATGTTTGGTATAAAATAAATTGAACTAAATTATATCTTAGTATTATATTTAATTTAAGATAAATATAGAGATTAAGAAATAAATTTAGAATTTAAAAAATTAAATGAATTTTTTTAAAAAAATATTAAAATTTTAGTTTTCGTCCCTACAAATTTTGGTCTCTTGTATCTCCATTTTTTAGAGGTATTTAAGAGATTGAAATTTTGAGTCTTGAAACTAAAACTTTAGTTATAGTATCTGATTAGGAGTGTATACAATCTGGTTCGGTCCAAAAACCCAGTCTAGACCCAAAGTATTTTTGTACATATTGGCTCAGACTCAAAGTGGTCTGGGTTTGACCTGAGATAAAAAACAACACCTAGAAAAATACCTCAACTGGATCCGGGCTATAGTTCGGGCTACTCGACTCGGCCCGGTAAGGGTATATATATTCTAAAATTATTGTATTATTTTTAAGAAGTATAAGACTTTAAACTAAACCAACTTGGGTTGGTCAAGTGGTCAGCTCACTTGTCTGCTTAAACAACCTGTCAGGTGTTATTTATATGTGACTTACGTATTTGGTGTTATTAGTATTGATTCATGATTATGCTTTAATTTTAGAATTTGATTAATATTTATTATATTTTTTTAAGTAAATTTTATAATATGTAATAATTGTTGAATATTTGGAGCTTCTTTTATATTAGCATTTAAGAAGATAATACATTTCGTCTTGAACTTGTGTTTTTTAACTAATATTATGTAATATTAATTATAAATTTATCCATTTATTTTTAATAAAAATAATTGTGAAACTAGAAAAGAGATACAAAGATGCATGAAATTATGATTAAAGTTTGATTTTTGTTCGATTTTTATCTAGTATAATTGTAGCTCGAATGTGTATAGATTTTATCAGGTTTAAGGTTCAGTAAGAATATAAAAAATAGATTCGATACTAGAATAAATTTGGTTTTATCTGATCCATATATATCTTTATATCTAACTATCAAACATAATATTGAGTCTCTATCTCTTAATTTCAGTTCTAATATATAAGAATAAACATTATCTCCAACGGATTAATTTTTAATCAATCGAATTGGAAGATAGTATGGACAATAAAAAAAATAATGAATAGAGATTAAAGAGAAAAGTATTATATTAGTTGAGAGAGGACAAAAGAAGCAGAACTTACTCCATTATTAGTTAAAATTTTCATGCAGAAGTGTCTCTTTCAGTGCTGGAACCATGCATGTGATGTGAGAAGGTGGACAACTTCATTTCACCATTTTTTAATTAGTTGACATATAACATAATAATCTTCCCTTCTCTTAACTACTCATCATTCCTAATCCATTCATTATAATAATACAAATCAAGAATGCCAGATCATGGGACCATTATTTTCTTTTTTTTTATTATTCATCAGAAACAATCAACACTACTATATATAAAGCTCAAGGAAGCTTCAAACTTTGTTAATAATGGAGTTAAAGTTTCTTGGTGGAAAGAAGAGTAGCAGTGGTGGTAGCATGCATGCATTGGAAGATAACAAAAAAGGAGTGGTGAGAATGAAGATTGTGGTGAGGAAGAGTGAGCTAAAGCAACTAGTTGAAGTGATGAATAATAATAATAATAATAATGATAGAACAAAAGCATCTTCAAGAGTAACTGCAGAGCAACGATTGAATCAACTGCTACAGAAGAAGAACAAGAAGAAAAATTTCTCTTTCAACAACAACAAGTCTTGGAGCCCTGGGCTACAAAGCATTCCAGAATAGCTTCCTTTTATTCATCTTCTTCTTGTGTTTCTGTTAACAAGAGTTTTTTTCCTGAAAAGGGGATGGATTTGTTTCCCACTCTTGTGTTGCTCTTTGCATCAATTACTAGTCCAGGATTAGTCTAACCATTTTTGTGTCATAATTTGTATTCTATTATCCCAAAATTATTAATAATATTTTTTTTTTTTTTGCTGCAACTTAAATGAAATGAAATGTACCAGTATTCTTCCGAAATCAGAGAATAAATTATCTTAGGAAGTAATGTTACCAAGAAAAAAAAAAGGCGAATTTATTTTATTTAACATTCATTAATTATTATAATAATTAATGAATGTTAAATAAGATAATTTTTAAATACTTTTTATTAATTATATATTTATTTTCATACTTACTTGAGTTGGTTAAATAATCATCTTGTCTATTTAAATAAATATTAGGAATTGAAAATTTCGAATTTTTTTTATATATCTAATAATTTATTGGCTAATAATAGAACTTTAAAGGGTAAAATATTATTTTAGTTCTAACGTTTCAATTGAATTTTAATTTGATCTCTATTATTTTAAACTTCTATTTCAGTCTAAAAAAACTTTTAAACATCCTACTTTAATTCTGAAAATATTTTTAAGTGGGTTCAATGTTATCTCACAATTAAATTTGACGAGCCAATAACATTCGATTTTCGTATGTAAATAAAATCGATCCGCCAACGATCATTAATATAAATTTTTTTTTCTTTTGATTTTGAAGCGTTGATGATTGATTGTTAAGATTTTGAGTTTTGTATCAAAAAGAAATTGAGGAGGAGAAGTATTCCAACAAAAATTTTGGTTATATTTTTATAACACATTGAAGATGATATGACTTAACTAGTAACATTTTAACATTTACGCCACTCACTTCATTAATTATTAGTATCAAATTTAACGATAGAATAACATTAAACTTGTTTGAAACTTATTATGACAGAAATAAGACGTTTGAAATGTTAAGAACTAAATTAAGATTTGGACCAAACGTTAGGAACTAAAATAATACGTTATTCAATTTTTTAAAAGACTTAAATTCATAACGAATTAATTTTTAATTTATCAAGTTGGAGAACACTAAAAAAATCATATATTTAATTAATTCAATACAAAGTTAAAGCTTGAATGAAAATCTCGCAAAAAAAAATCATATATTTATTATACAAAAAATATATAAAAACTTAATTTATTCTCTAATTTAAAAAGAAAACCGTAATAATTGACACGTACTAATTACACAAAAGTGGCAAAAACATTCTTATTGTTATGTTGGTACGTTACATGCCATTGTCATGCATAGAATAGAATACATTGCCTTGGATCACAATCATCACCATCTTAATCAAGCCTTGTCCCTGTTTGACAAAATGCCTGTCTCACTGCTTCTAACAAAATGCTTGTCTCATTAGTCCGCTTCGATAATTCGAATTTCTGTCTTTTATATGTAGTAATTTATTCTGTATGTAATAATTTATTGACCAACAACAAATCTTAAACTAGTATTTATCTTGATTACGCGGGTCATATTTAATAATTATATTAACTTCAACCATAGTTTATAATTTGTAGTTCATACATAACATGGCATATAATTAAAATTAAGATTGAATTCAACAAAGTATATAGGACGGTGAACCTGAACCTGAACTATAGTAATGAATAATACAGCTAAAGACAGCTACAATGAATTGTATTTTATTTTTCTCTAGAAAACCATACAAACTACTAATAAAGAAATCCTTCCATACCAAACCAAACAAAGGTAGTTACAATAATATCAGAGATTCAAGAGAATTGTATATAGTTGAAACAGGACTAAAGTATAAGCACAGCTCAATTATAAGATAAAATTTTATAATTGAGAAAATTTGGGCACACATTCTTGGTGCACATCTTTAAGACATTGACTAGTAACCTCCCCAGTAACCTCCAAGTATGCCAACTATGCTTTTGCCATTCTATAGTATTCAAACAAAAATAATTGTGCAGAATTCTGAATCACATTAATTTAATACACTTTTATTAGTGTATACAAGTATACACCAGGTTCTTGATTTAATTTTATTTATAACTTTAAATATTAAAAATAAAAAAAATAAACTATCGTTTTTGTCTCCAACATTAGGAATACAAATAAGACGACTAACATTATGATACAAATAAGATTTACCCCAAAAATTGGGAACAAAAACGATACTTTACTCAAATAAAAATAAAAATGATTTTAACTGTGAATAATAATATTAAATACCTATAAAAATATACCATGAACTTTTATTTTTGTATTTTCAATCCTAAGAGTTTGGTATGATTAATGATTAGTATACTAAAACTAAATTTATACACCTATTTTAATAAGATACAATTATTTTATATGTACACTAAAATTAATTAT
>NW_026263918.1:0-1073 GCF_000817695.3 Arachis duranensis
TTGTAAGAAACAACTAATTTTAAAAATTTTTGAACAAGTCAACCCAAAATTTCGAAAATTTGGAGGAAAATAAGGAAAAGATATTTTTTTGATTGTTTGAATTTTTAATTATGAAAGAGAAAAACAACAAAAATATTCAATGCATGAAATTTTTAGATCAAAACAATGAATGCATGCAAGAATGCTATGAATGTCAAGATGAACACCAAAAACTCTTTTGAAGATCATGATGAACATCAAGAACATATTTTTGAAAAATTTTTAATGCAAAAAAAATATGCAAGACACCAAACTTAGAAATCTTTAATGCATGGACACTAGGAATGCAAAAATGCATATGAAAAACAATAAAAGACACAAAACAAGAAAACATCAAGATCAAACAAGAAGACCTACCAAGAACAACTTGAAGATCATGAAGAACACTATGAATGCATGAGATTTTCGAAAAGAATGCAAGAAAAATTTTAAAAGCATGCAATTGACACCAAACTTAAAGATTAACACAAGACTCAAACAAGAAACACAAAATATTTTTTGGTTTTTATGATTTTCTAATTTTTTTTGTATTTTTATTAAATTTTTTTTTCAAAAAACATTTTTGGAAAAACGAAAAAGAAAAGAAAAATTTTTGATAAAGTTTTTGAAAAGAAAATTACCTAATCTGAGCAACAAGATGAACCGTCAGTTGTCCATACTCGAACAATCCCCGGCAACGGCTCCAAAAACTTGGTGGACGAAATTGTGATCCTTATTCTTTAAGTTGCATTCATTGTAAAATTATGGAATTTAGAAATTGGCACGAGTGAACACAACTCCGTTCAACTAACCAGCAAGTGTACTGGGTCGTCCAAGTAATAAACCTTACGTGAGTAAGGGTCGATCCCACAGAGATTGTTGGTATGAAGCAAGCTATGGTCACCTTGTAGATCTCAGTTAGTGAGTGGAATCTGTTTATGGTTTCGAAAATTAATAATAAAAAGAAGAAATAATAAAAGGGATAGAAATACTTATGTAAATCAATAGTAGGAATTTCAGATAAGCGAATGGAGATACTGTATGGCTCAAGGACG
>NW_026263918.1:3196-3891 GCF_000817695.3 Arachis duranensis
GATGTGTGGAAAACGATCCAACACAAAACTCACCGGCAAGTGTACCGGGTCGCATCAAGTAATAATAACTCACATGAGTGAGGTCGATCCCACAGGGATTGAAGGATGAGCAATTTTAGTTTAGTGGTTGATTTAGTCAAGCGAATCAAGTTTTGGTTGAGTGGGTTGTATTTAACAGAATATAAATTGCTTGGAATGTAAAGGGAGAAGGGAAATTGCAGTAAATTAAAGAACAGGAAAGTAAACTTGCAGAATCTTAAAGAACACGAAATTAAATGACTGAAACTTAAAGTGCAAGAAATGTAAATTGCAGCAACTTAAATGGCAAGGAATGTAAATTGCTTGAATGTAAAAGGGATTTGAGGACTGGGATTGCAGAATCTAAACAAAGGGAAAGTAAATTGCAACAATTAATAAAGTAGAAGATGAATTAGAATAAACTGAAATTCAAACAGAAAATGAAATTAAAGTGCAGCAGGGTTCACAGAAGAACCAAAAGTAAAATGGGATCTCAGGACTCCAGAGACTAGGTAGCAGAGCCTAGATCTCAATTACCTTCCTAGATCCAAGTTCTCAAAGCAATTGACAAGAAATTGAAGAAGAAACAGTAAAGAGAATGTGAATGGATTCAATTATGCAGAAAAGAAATTAAAGAGACTTTGAATGGAGATTGAGACAGAATTTCCTCAATTCTT
>NW_026263918.1:6974-12186 GCF_000817695.3 Arachis duranensis
CCCGTTTGATTGTGACCCAAGAGGCGTTTCCAGTAGGAAGGATAGATCTTCTCACTATTTCATACCATCCCTTGGCTACAGGAGTAAGATTTATCCTTCTCAAGTGGCTTGGAACTCCCTTTGAATCTCTTTCCCAATCTGTATTTTCCACACATAACCCCTGCAGGATCTCATCAGGATTATTTTCCATTTGCAATCTAGCCTCATAACTAGGCTCTGCATAAGTTATGGTTCTCAACTTTAGAGCCCTAGTGATGGCTACTAGACTGAAGCTCACTTCAACTCCTCTGACATAACTTGTGTAAGGAGCACTATCTTTGTTTTCCTTCACAGCATTTGCATAGAACTCCCTAAACATAACTGCACTGATGTCAACTAGAGGAGCACACAAGAGTTCCCACCTTCTTTCTCTAGTAATTTGCCTCATGATGGGGTATTCTCCTTCCCTCAAATCAAGGCCTTTCTCATAAATGACATTCTTTGCCACCATGAACCTATGATATCTCCCTTCATGGAATTGGGATCTAAATTTGGTTGCATCAAAGGTTGGGGGTTCGGTTATCATAGGCTCTTTTCCCGCCCTTCTTTGTGAGCTTGAGGAGGCCATTAGAATTAAAGTGAAAAGAAGGAAAAAGTGAGAGTAGAAGAAGGAATATGAAAAGAAAGAAGAAGTGAGAAAAGAAGAAGTTTGTGTTGTGTTTGGGAAGAGTTTTGGTTCGGTTTTGTTGTGAGACAAGGGGATTATGTTGGTTTTAGGAGTAAAGAGGATTATGATTCTCATATGAGGGTAGCTTGAATGAGTGTGTAAACCGTTTGGTGCAACGGCTATTAATAGGCCAAGTCTTCAAGCTTTTCAACAAAACCACAATGAATGTATGAAGAAGGAACCCGTTAGTGCTCATGAAGGGCTGAGATTGAGTTGTTCATCTAACGGACTCATGGAATGGACGGTCTGCATGCATTGTTGAGGCTTGACGAGGATCCTCCTCCCATTGGCTGCATGCATTTAGGCGTTCAATGATGCATGCATGCATACAAATTCTGCTTCCCCATGAGCACATTCTTCTAGGCACATGTGACCATCCTAACATAGCTTCTCTTAGCCGTGGCCCCTCCTAGCTTTTGCCTAATCTTTTTCTCCTACCTGAACCAAATCAGCTAGCTTAGAACATTAATATAATCGTTGGCAATTTATTTGCAAGAATAAAATAAATTGTTTTGGTTTGTTTAATAGTTATTTGAAATTTTTTTGTGATCAATTGTGTCCCTAATAAAAAATGAAAATTTGGTGAACACCAAACTTATCTTTTATTGAGGGGGCGGCTTAACATTGCAAACCGTTCTTCACAATTAATGCATTAAAAAAAATTTGATGTATGATCCCCTTTTTTGTATGGTTTTGAGTCCATGATTGGAAAGTGATCTTCTGAACATTGTTACACATGCAGACACCAAACTTAGTGTTTGGTCACATGCTTCATCAAAAGAATTATGCATATGTTTTAAGAATAATCCCCCCTTTTTTTTTGAAAAATGAACTTGGGTGTGCCTTAAGGTACACCAAACTTAGAGGTTTGACATGTGCTTCAAAACAATGTATGCATTTATCTGGCATGAAAGTTCAAAATCATATTCAGAGGAATCATAGCTTATTAAATGAAAAAGAAGACAGAAATATTAAATCATGGGTTGCCTCCTATGAAGCGCTCTTTTATTGTCACTAGCTTGACATTGAACTCCCTTTAGGGTGGTTGATGTTGGTGATGTCTCAACTTGTCACCTCTCACTGTAAACTTTCTCTGTGTGCCTTGATGCTCAATTTCCATATGCTCAAGAGAAAGTATTTGGTTAACAGTGTAATAATCTTCTGTTCCCAGCTGTTGATATACTAGTTGCACCTTATCACCTTTAGAAAATCCTTCAGTTGGGATTTTCTTGTTCTTCCACCCTTTGTGAGCCTTTTTCTTGCTCTTCATCCTTTTCATTCTTGTTGATCTTTCTTTCTTGATAGTGACTTGAGTTGTGATACCTTCCTTCTTGTTTATCACCCCTGCTTCCTTTTGAATTCCTTTTTCTTCTTGTACAAGCTTGTTTTTCTGTTCTACTGTCGTGTTGGTTGCTTGCTTTGGAAGGAAGTCACCACTTGTTTTGCTTATTTCTTCATTCCTGTGTAATTCTGGAAAGACTTTCAGAGTGATGCTCTCCTCATGCATCCTGAGGGTTAACTCTCCCTGCTCTATATCCACAATGGCTCTAGCAGTGGCCAAAAATGGTCGACCAAGTATTATGAAGTCATTTCCATTTTCTGAAGAATCCAGGACCACAAAGTCCGCAGGATAAATGAACTTGTCAACCTTAACTAAAAGGTTCTCAATCAGCCCTTTAGGATATACCACTGATTGATCCACCAACTCCAAGGACATCTGTATTGGCTTTACCTCCTCTATGCCAAGCTTTTTCACTAAAGAGGATGGGATTAGATTTATGCTTGCTCCTAAATCACACATTCCCTTATTGATGAATAAGCTTCCAATAGTGCAGGGTAGGAAGAAACCTCCAGGATCTTCAAGCTTGGGAGGGAGTCCCTTTTTAATGAGCGCACTGCATTCTTCACTAAGCATTACACTTTCCTTTTCATTCCAACTTCTTTTCTTGTTGATGAGCTCTTTCAAGAACTTGGTATATAGAGGCATTTGCTCCAAAGCCTCAGCTAAAGGTATGTTAATTTCCAACTTCTTGAAAGTCTCAAGAAATTTGTGGAAATGCTGATCCTTTGTTTCTTTGTGAAATCTCTGTGGATAAGGCAGTGGTGGTGTTGAGCTCTTCTCTATTTGATGTTGTCTTGGATTTGGTTCTTCCATGATTTGTTTCCCTTTCTTCAAATTCTGTGGTTTGTTGTCTTCCTCTGTGAGTTTTTCTGAGACATTTTTGCTTATCATGTCCTTGTTGATGGCTTCATCATTCTTTGTTGGCTCATTGTCATTATTCTTGGTTGCTCCTTGGTTACCATCCACTAACATCTTTCCACTTCTTAGTTGTACGACCTTGCATTCTTCCTTTGGGTTGGGAATGGTGTCACTTGGTAGTGAGCTTGATGGCTTCTCAACAGAAATCTGTTTGGAGATTTGCCCAATTTGCCTTTCCAAGTTCTTCATGGAAGATTCTTGGTTCTTTGTTGTCAATTCTTGGTTCTTCATCATCTTTTCCATGAGCAGCTCTAGATTAGTGATCCTCTGGGATTCTTGTGAAATTGGTTGGTTTTGGGGTGTTGATGGATGATGATAAGTGGTTTGATTTGTTGGGTGGTTATTGGGTGGATAATGGTTAGAGTTGCGGTAATTGTTTTGTGGTTTTCTGTATGTATTTTGGTTAGTGTTTGGCTGGGGGTTGTGGTTTGTGCTTTTCCAATTATTCTGACTTGTGTTTCTTTGCCATGGTTGTTGGTTTTGATTATGGTTGTCTCCCCATCTGAGGTTGGGATGGTTCTTCCAAGATGGATTGTAAGTATCACCATAGACTTCATTTGTTCCAGGATTTTGGTTGTGCATGTACTGGACTTGCTCTTGCTGTTGCTCTTCTTGAGTTTCTTCACTTTGCACCCAAGTAGTTGGTGGTTGGCTTGTGGCACTCACTGATGCAACTTACAGGCCATCAATCCTTTTGGCCATTTGCTCAAACTGTTGTTGAATCTGTTGCTGCATTATCTTGTTCTGAGCTAGAATTGAATCCACTCCTTCCAACTCCATTACTCCTCTTCTTTGTGATGGTTGGCGTTGTCTTTGATGAGCAAAGAAATATTGGTTATTGGCCACCATATCAATGAGGTTTTGAGCTTCCTCTGTAGTTTTCATGAGTTGCAAAGAGCCTCCAGCTGAATGATCAAGTGCTTCCTGAGCTTTAAGAGTGAGTCCCTCATAGAAGTTCTGTAACTTGTCCCACTTAGTGAACATCTCTGGTGGACATTTCCTCAATAGTGCCTTATATCTTTCCCATGCTTCATATAAGTTTTCAGCCTCCATTTGAGTGAATGTCTGCACCTCAGTCTTCAATCTTAGGATTCTTTGATGGGGATAAGATTTGGCAAGGAACTTGCTTACCAAGTCATCCCAAGTGTTGATGCTTTCTTTTGGAAAGGTCTCTAGCCATTGAGTGGTTTTATCTCTGAGAGAAAATGGAAAGAGCAGCAACTTGTAGCTATCAGGAGGTACACCATTGGTTTTCACAGTGTCACAGATTCTCAAGAAGGTAGACAAATGTTGATTTGGATCTTCCAAAGGTCCTCCTCCAAAAGAACAGTTGTTTAGAACCAAAGTGATGAGTTGTGGCTTTAGTTCAAAATTGTTTGCATTGACATTGGGAGGAAGAATGCTACTTCCACAGTGTCTAGCATTTGCAAATGTGTATGAAACCAAGACTCTTCGTTGTTGTTGGTTATTGTTGGCTCCTTCTCCTGGTTGATTGAGATCTCCTTCCATCTCTTGGAATTCCTCCTCAGATTCTTCCTCTCCAATAACGTTCTTTCCTCTTTCAGCTCTTCTTATTCTTCGAAGAGTTCTTTGGTCAATTTCAGAGAGGACAGGGGAAGATCTTCCTGTGCCTGACATACAAACACACAACAATAAACACACAGATCCAGAAAACCAATGAAACTTCACTCTATAGTTGGAATGAAGTTTTAGTTAGTTTAAGCAAAAATTCAAACAGTTAGTGTGTTAGTAGGAATTAGAATAACAGAAAAGAACAAGTGCTTAATCTAGACCTCCACTTCACTTAATCATTGTCAATCTATTTCAATCCCCGGCAACGGCGCCAAAAACTTGATGTGTGGAAAACGATCCAACACAAAACTCACCGGCAAGTGTACCGGGTCGCATCAAGTAATAATAACTCACATGAGTGAGGTCGATCCCACAAGGATTGAAGGATTGAGCAATTTTAGTTTAGTGGTTGATTTAGTCAAGCGAATCAAGTTTTGGTTGAGTGGGTTGTATTTAACAGAATATAAATTGCTTGGAATGTAAAGGGAGAAGGGAAATTGCAGTAAACTAAAGAACAGGAAAGTAAACTTGCAGAATCTTAAAGAACACGAAATTAAATGACTGAAACTTAAAGTGCAAGAAATGTAAATTGCAGCAACTTAAATGGCAAGGAATGTAAATTGCTTGAATGTAAAAGGGATTTGAGGACTGGGATTGCAGAATCTAAACAAAGG